>NC_053026.1:64324791-64417983 GCF_003073215.2 Triticum urartu
AGAGAAGGCTGCGGCTTCGCCGGAGCTCTCGCCGGCGACGAGGGCTCCTTGGCCCAAATGAGAGGGAGGGATTGAGAGAGGGGACGGTGGCGCACCTGCCCATAGCCGTAGCGTGGCTAGGGGTGGTCGGACGGCGTCGGAAACAAGCTCGCAAGCGGAGGCCGAACGTGGAGGTTGCCGAAGTTGAGGAAGACGGCGAACGGAGGCCACTCCAGGGGCTCCAAGCGGGCGAGATGGCCTCACCGGAGAGAGGCGGAAGCCTTGGAGGGGTTGCCCTGGCCTAGGAGGGGCTAGAGCTCCGCGGCGTCCAGAGGGGATCGCCGGCGAGCTCGAGCTCGGGGGTGGCGGCCCGAGGCCTGCCCGGCCGGGCTACAGCTTCCTACGCAGTCGTGGAGTGTGTGGGAGTGCTGGATGGGGCTCGAGGGGACTGGGGGTGGCCTTATTTATAGGCGAGCGGTGAGGGGGCTTCGGGCTCCGCCGGTGGACACCTGTCCATGGTGCCCGGCGATGAGCGGCATCAGTGAGAGGGGGAGAAGGCGACAGAGGTCACGCGGCCACTGTGGGTAGACGGAGACGAGCACATGATCAAGAGGAAGGCGACGAGCACAGTGCAGAGCACACTGTGGCGTTGGCCGGACCGTGCCCGTGCTCGCTGTGGCGAGCTCCGGCGTTGGCGAGCGCCAGGGAGGAGTTAAAGACATCGAGACGATGATGGTGATGCGGTTTGGCATGCTCAGGCAGGCGAGGGAAGCGAGCACGCGCGAATAGAGCGTTCGGCGGCACCCAGAGCGCGTCGACACGCATGCCTGGCATAGTGGACACGCGTGGTCACCGCGCGAACTCTCTCCTCAGGCCAGCCTTCGTACAAAAATCATGTCTGGCATGTTGTTCGTGGTGGTTTTGAAGTTTACCACGGTTTGGTTTGGATCTAGGTGCAGTAGAGAGGATTTTACAAACCAAGTAAGTTTCCGACCAGTAACTTTGAATAGTTACTATGGTCAAACGGCTGGGAGATTGAGGCTATGCTTTGGAGGCTAGTTATAAGTTACTAAGGTAAAGATGCACAAGAAAGTTCAGGTCAAATGGAGCAAGTAAAATGGTAGTTGCTGTAGAAACGACCATTTCTATCCAGAACAGAAAAGATTTTCTGTAGCAAAAATATTCCAAAAAGTGATGAAATATTTTTGCTCAGGAAGGTGCTCTAGGGTTCACAGAATATTTGTGAATTATCTCAGATTTTTCTGAGCCATAAAAATTGGGGTTGCTTTGAAGCAAACATATCTGGCTTGGGGTTTTTGAGAGAAAATGAATATTTTTCATTTAAGAAAAATATTCCAAAGATTATTTTGGGGTGGATCAGACGTGAAATGATGTTTGAGGAGGGAAGTGAAGCACTTGGGTGAAAGCCAAGGATGCCCAAGTGTTTAAGTCCATATGAAAAGATTCAAGAATTCCAAGTTTCAGAAATTTTTCAAATGAAAATTCAAGCAGATAAGAGAGGGAAAAAATCAGGCTGTCACAAACCTCCCCCACTTAGAATGAATCTCGTCCTCGAGATTCGGTTGCTTGGGAAAACCACTCTGGATACTGATCCCTAAGGAATTCTTCCTGCTCCCAAGTTGCTTCTGACTCTGTGTGATGCTCCCACTGAACCTTGTAAAATTTTCTGACTTTACTGCGAGTGACCCTTTCCATCTAATCCAAAATTTTGAACGGTCTCTCTTCGTAAGTTAAATCTTTTGCCAATTCCATCTCAGCCATTGCAGCCCTTTTCTCAGGCGGGGATATGCATCGTCTCAATTGCGAAACATGGAACCCATTGTGTATGTTTGCCAATTCAGGGGGTAGTTCTAGTTGATTTGCAACCGTACCTACTCGAGACATAATCGGAAATGGACCAATGAATCTGGGTGCCAGCTTTCCACGAGTATGAAATCTCTTGACTCCTTTCATAGGGGTGACTCAGAGGTATACGTGTTCTCCGGGTTCAAAACTGACCTGCCGATGCTTTGCATCCTAATAACTCTTCTGTCGAGATTTGGCCAATTGCAGTCTGTCTTTGATTTCCCTAAATTGTTTCTCAGCTTCCAGCATGAGATCCTTTCCGAAGATATGGCTATCTCCAGTCTGAGACCAATTTAGAGGAGTGCGACACTTACGGCCATACAGAGCTTCATATGGTGACATCTTTAGACTGGTTTGGAAACTGTTGTTATAAGAGAACTTGGCATATGGCAAGCAATCTTCCCATTTAGCTCCTTTGGCTAGCACACAGGCTTGTAACATATCTTCGAGTATTTGATTTACCTGCTCTGTCTGTCCATCTGTCTGAGGGTGATAGGCAGTACTATATTTCAGTGCTGTCCCCAGGGCTTGATGGAGACGGGACCAAAAAGCGGAGGTAAACAAAGAACCTTGGTCAGAAGTGATAGTTTAGGGTACTCCATGCAGACCGACTATTATGGACACATACAACTGTGCAAGTTCATCGGCCCTGTATCTGGTGCTGATCGGAATAAAGTGAGCAACCTTGGTCAGGGTGTCTGTTATAACCCAGATTGCATCCTTGCCTCGCTGAGTCCTAGGAAATCCTGTGCTGAAATCCATGCAAACGTCATCCCATTTCCATTGTGAAACTGGCAGCGGTTGGAGGAGTCCGCCTGGCTTCTGATGATCTGCTTTCACCTTGTTACATATGTCGCAACATGCTACGAAATAGGCAATGTCTTGCTTCATTCCCTCCCACCAGAATATTTGTCTGAGATCCTCATACATTTTCGTACCTCCCGGGTGAATGGAATACGCGGATTCGTGTGCTTCTGACAGGATTTTCTTCTTCAAGTCCGGTTGATTTGGCACACAAATGCGTCCACGGAATCGGAGGGTACTGAATTTGTCCTTGGAGAAGTCAGGGGCCTGCTTTGCCATCTGGCCCTCAGCACGTCTTTGTAGATTGGCGTCAGCTGGCTGGGCCTTGTGGATCTCCATCTCAAGTGTGGGGGTAACTTCCAAAATATTAGTGAGGCCAGCATCCACGATGACCAAGTTGAGCTGAGCGATCTCCTCTTGAAGTTCGGTAGGCAATGATTTTAACATGACATTTATGCTGATGGGCTTTTGACTAAGCGCGTCGGCAACGACGTTGGCCTTGCCTGGATGGTAATTTATTCCAAGGTCATAATCCTTGACCAGCTCTAACCATCTTCGCTGACGGAGATTTAAATATGGCTGAGTGAAGATGTACTTGAGGCTTTTGTGGTCGGTAAAAATTTGGCACCTTTTTCCAATGAGGTAGTGTCTCCAAATTTTTAATGCATAAACCACTGCAGCCAATTCCAAATCATGAGTAGGATAATTTCCCTCATGGGGTCGTAGCTGTCGCGATGCATATGCTACTACCTTGCTGTCTTGCATCAACATGCAACCAATACCTTGTCTGGAGGCATCACAGTACACATCAAAACTGCGATAAATGTCTAGAAGAGTCAATACAGGTGTGGTTGTCAGACGTATCTTCAGCTCATTAAAACTCTTCTCACAATCCTCTGTCCACTTAAACTTCGTATCCTTTTTGAGCAGCTCCGTCATGGGTTTAGCAATTTTGGAAAACCCTTCAATAAAACGACGATAGTATCCAACTAATCCGAGGAAACTCCGGATCTGTGTCACGGTCGTGGGCGGTACCCAATCGAGCACATCCTTTACTTTGCTCGGATCCACGGCTATACCTTCGGCGGATAGTACATGTCCGAGAAACCCAACTTTCTTGAGCCAAAATTCGCACTTACTGAACTTGGCGTATAGCTGATGGTCGCGGAGCCGTTGTAGTACTGCTCGGTGGTGATCCTTGTTCTCCTCTTCACCCTTGGAGTAAATGAGGATGTCATCGATGAAGACTACCACGAATTTTTCGAGGAAGTCCATAAATACTATGTTCATCATATGCATGAAGAAAGCAGGGGCATTGTTGAGACCAAAGGACATCACGGTATATTCGTAAAGACCGTACTGAGTAGTGAATGTGGTCTTAGGAATATCTTCCTTTTTAATCTTAAGCTGATGATAGCCGGTCCGTAAATCGATCTTTGAGAATACCTTAACCCCACTGAGCTAGTCAAACAGATCATCAATCCTTGGCAGCGGGTATTTATTTTTGATGGTGACCTCATTCAGTTGGCGGTAATCTATGCACATACGGAGACTACCATCCTTTTTGCCCACGAAAATTGCAGGTGATCCCCATGGTGAAGAGCTGGGACGAATATAGCCTTTCTGGAGTAATTCGTCAAGCTGTTTCTTTAGCTCCACTAATTCTGATGAGGGCATCCGGTAATACTTCTTGTATAACGGTGCAGTTCCGAGCACAAGATCTATGGCAAACCCTAGTTCCCGATCTGGTGGCATGCCTGGCAGTTCTTCCGAAAACACATCAGGGTACTCACTGACCACAGGGATTAATTCCAATTCAACCACAGCGGTGCAAACTAGTTCTGGCTTGGGTATATTCTTGCAAGCGTAGAACTTGGTAAGTTGCCCATTTAGACCGGTCAAAGTGACTTCTCGGGTTGCGCAGTTTATGAAAACTTGATATCGGGTCAACCAATTAATACCAAATATAATATCCAACTTTTCAGACTCAATGATTATCGGAGATGTTGGAAAGTAGACCCCATTGATATTGATCTCCAGATCACGGCAGACCAGATTACTCTTGATTATAGATCCCGGGGTTTGTACCAGCATATTTTTGCCCAAAATTGCGCAAGGAAAATTGTTTTGGGCAGCAAAACTCCGAGAAATAAAAGAATGGGAAGCCCTAGAGTCAAATAAAATTATGGCAGGTATGTCATTAATAGAAAACATACCAATGACGACTTCTGGCTTCTCTTGGGCTTCATCGGCGGAGATATGATGCACGTGCCCGATGAAGTTTTGCTGGTTTGGCCACGACTCCATAAAGTTGGCTTGTGGCCTGCTTAGGGCATTCATCTTGTTGTTCTTGGGGCACTGCTTGGCATGCAAATGAAACAAGAATTATTGTGCTGACGCTCCTCATGTATTGGATTGGCCACAATATTCTTGACTTGAGTGGTGGTCTTGTTAACATTCTGCTGCCAATTTGGCTTGTATTCCACCTGAGTTTGTTGCCAGGTACGAGCCTTTTGCACTGGTTGCCCATCCTTCTTTGGCTCAAACTTTCACTTGTTGTCGTTGTTACCAGGCCTATTATCTGCTATGAGCTTGTGCTCCCGTTTAGCAATGAAAGCCTTGCTCACCAGAGTTTGGAAGTCTGTGAAATCAAGCATACTGAGAGTACACCAGAGCTGTGGATTTAGACCTCCAAGAAATCTGTCAATTCTTCTTTCTTCGGTGGCCACGTCATGAAGAGAGTAATGGGCCAGATGATTGAATTTTTGCAAATATTCTGCCACAGACTGATTTCCTTGGATGAGTGCGAGAAATTCACGCTGCTTAGTCTTCATAACCCCAGTAGGGATATGGTATTTTCGGAATCGATCCTTAAACTTTTCCCAAGTGATTTCCTCATCAGTCGGCCACATGGCCTTTGTATTTTCCCACCATATGGCAGCTGCGCCCTCAAGATAATGGGTGGCAAAGGGAACTTTATCATTTCCTTCAGTACGAGCAATCTCAAGCTTTTCTCCATTGTGCGCAACCAGTCGTCTGCATACAATGGGTCAACAATCTGACTGAAGCTGGGTGGATTGGTCCTCTGAAAATCTGACAAGTTTGAGTGATGACCATTCTGATTTCCATTCTGTCCAACCATAGCTTGAACACTTCTCAATATTTCAATCAAATCACTGTTCCTTTTCTCTTCAAACATATGCATAATTTGCTCGGTGGAGGGAGGATCAGGCGGTGGAGGTGGTGGCTGAACGTACGGCTCGGGAGAATGTCCTGCCTGTCGTGCGGAACGACAAATAGGAGTTCCCTCACGAACGTTGCTACTGCTGCCTCCCCGCGTCATCCTATTGTGAATTTTTCCCAAGACAACACAATCGAGATGAGAAACACGCAAGAATAAAATTGGGGAAAAACCAGCGACAAATCCCGGAAGAAAGCAGAAGAGCGAAAAAATACGGCGAATAAAGTCTCAACATAATTATACGTAGACTCATACATGAAAAATAAACAACATGATTGGTTCACTACTCTCATACATGCAACGAAACATCATGACTCGTACGACTACATCCATACATCATCCAGATAATTGCGAATACTCAAAGATACTACTGCTCTGTTGGTGCTGCGGTGTCCTCCCCTAAAGCGGTCTCGGATCCCGAACTGACGTGGTTAACGGAAACCTCTGGGTTAAAGGTAACACGACGGCGCTGCCTCGAGGGCTCTCCCTCAGGGGCAGGGGTAGGATGGAATATCGAGGCTACAGGGGTAGCGAGAAGTGAGACCCACTCGGCAGGAGTACTGAGAGGGTTCACGGCCGAGACGCCCATGCTACTCGGGGGAGTAACCGGCGAAATAGGGGAGCTAGAACTGACTGGGACATAAGGGGTAAATCCCAGTGAAGACGGAGTAGTGGCGGATCTAGAAGTGACGAAAGTAGTGGCTAAGGCAGTACGGGTACGAGTTAGCTCTCGAGCCAGCTCGTGGATCATGAGATAGCTAGCAGTGACATAACGAGCAAGGTGGCTAGCAACACTATCAGACTCCGGATCAATGAGAGGGAAACGGACACGACCGTTGTCGTGCAGAGATGGGTAGTAGTAGAAACCTGGGTGGTTCTGCATTCGGACCTCGTTGTAGCGAAGCTCGACAAGGACCTCGAATGCAGCAAACTGGACAGCCTGAGAAGCGGTGGAGGCATAACCGCTCCGAGAAGTGCGAGTGTAAGAGCTGGAATCGGAACTAGTGCGCAGAGTGACCACTGCGTGATACTCATACACTGAATCAGCTAGATGCTCCCGGTACACACGATAGACTGGGTCATCTCCGAGAGGGTACAACCGACGCCACATGTTGCGAAGGAGGTGCGGTGACGTGTACGACATCAGCTGCAACTGGCACAGATATGGCACCGGAGTTGTCTACACCCACAACCATTAGCAGGTTAGCATAAAATAAATAAATAAACCGAATGCATGCAACGCAACAATCAGCACAAATTACTACTGGCACTCAACTTAAACTCGTATCCAACGTCCAGTTAACGCGTTGTAGTCTAGCGTGGCCTGCAGTCAGCACGGCTCTGATACCAAGCGTTGTGGCACCCCGGCTTAGAGCGACCGGTTTACCATGCATTTCCAACCCAGAGACCATGTCTTCTGGCAACACACAACATCTTGGTACAGAAAAACAACCTCTTTATTGATGCTAGCGGAACATAGTTTACATTACAATAGCTGTCGAGGCCAAGCGGCACACTCGGTGCGGCTGAACAATATGTACATTATTTAGTAAACATAAAGGGGCCTCGATCCGAACAACTATGTGGAAGCAGAATAACGTCGTGGCGGAAGCTCCATATCACAGGGACACCGATGTGGACACGATCTAGACTCAAACAACGCTCCTCTCCAATGATACTTTCCTGAAATCTGGCATGACATGCCAGGTCAGTACATTGAATGTACTTGCAAGCTCACAACAGGCATAATCGTAATGACAAACAATATCATGATATTTAACCCATTATTAATAATGCAACACTATATGTCAACATGCTATGATCATGCTCGAACGTCCCTCAGGACAGCTTACCAACTGCGATCATCTCTGGATCACAAACACACCACCAAAGTGGTCTTTCTCAAGAACAACTCGTGATCCTTACGGCGATCACAACCACGACCATCATTTGGTCCCAAATGCCTCGATGGCCTTTCTGCCATCCATCAACAATGCAAAGTTCATAGCTTAGTGTGCAATTTTTATTAAACATTGACTCATGGTGGGACCTACTATGAGGTGTCCGTGACCGTGGACTCGGCTATCGATAGACTACACACTCTGCAGAGGTAGCACACTGTACCCACACCATGGAACCCATGGCCTCGCACTCCCATTCGGGTGGACCAACGACATTCCGACAAAACCCTTCCATTGCCACAACACTCTCCCGGCCACTCCGAACCAAATCCCCAACGGGCTGGTCCTAGGTGGCCCCGTGTCTACCAAAGACACCCGACCACCGTCGTGGTCAAAACACTCCCACTCGGGGACTCGGTACCATAATCTCATCAACGAGCACACAAGATTATGCCTGCTTACCGGGCCAGGGAAAGCACGGCATAACCTTCCCTAGTTGGAGGCACCGACCAGAGGCCATGTAAATGGACCGAATCAAGGCCTTCCCACAAAGGCAAATGTGGTTGCACTAGAAAGAAACTCGATTCAGCGGCACCATGACCCAGTCAATGGTATATTCAAGTTGAGTTATATTCAGGTTCAACTTTAAACTAAAAATGACCGGTCTCATAGCATGCCATGAAATGCAAAACAACACATGCATCATATAATGATAAAAATGACCGATGTCATCCATATACACACCAAGCATAAACGTCAACAACTCATATTACTCTACTGCTCAAAATGACTCACAGCTTAACCAAAATATTTTGCAACAAGTTTTATTAATTTCTTATGCAAGAAAGTAATTCCGATAAATTTCTCATATGCTTGACAAAAAGATTTCACTATCAACACTCTTAATTTCTTTATCACTTAGTCGGGTTCAAACATTCTGTAAGACAAGTAATATGATTAAACAAGTATTTCACAGAATATTTTCTAACAAATTTTTATCAATTTATGAAGGAAAAAACAAAGCTTTAAATTATTACTAACATGCATAAAAAAATTATTTCTAACATCACCAAATAAATCTTAACTTGCTTTATCCACTAAACTAGTTTCAGTCATTCTGTAAATCAAGCATCACAACTAACCAATATTTAACAGAATACAAATAAGTCAATAATTATTTAAATGCATGGATTAATCATTTCATTCAAGTAAGAAAATCACAAATATTGAAATGACACCATGAAAATGTTGCTATGGCTTGCCTTAGTGCAGATGAGGTTCACAAGCCTTCTGGTGATCCTCAAGACAAGCCTCACCCTCTGAAAATAAATTTTAAACACAAAAAGCAAATATCAAGAACACTTCTGAAAATCACCAAAAATTCTAAACAACTTAGAAAAATCTCATCTTTGGTGAGCTGCTAGATTTCTTATCAAAGAACACAATGCAAAAAGAATCAATTCATTTGGACTTATGGTTGAAGAGTTATAACTGTTTGAAGTGTTCTGTAAATTCAAATGAATTTGAATAAAAAGAAACAGACTGGGTGGGGGGTGACGTCGAAGGCGTAAAGCCCAGGGGCGCCACCACTCGTACCGCTTCGCGCGCGTACAGAGTGGCTGACTAGCGGGCCCCGCTAGTTAGGTGGGGGACAGGGAGAAAGAAACAAAGAAGGCCGCGGCTTCGCAGGAGCTCTCGCCGGCGACGAGGGCTCCTTGGCCCAAACGAGAGGGAGGGATTGAGAGAGGGGACGATGGAGCACCTGCCCGTACCCGTAGCATGGCTAGGGGTGGTCGGACTGCGTCGGAAACAAGCTCGCAAGCGAAGGCAGAACACGGAGGTTGCTGGAGTTGAGGAAGACAGCGAACGGAGGCCACTCCAGGGGCTCCTAGCGGGCGAGACAGCCTCACCGAAGAGAGGCGGAAGCCCTGGAGGGGTTGCCCTAGCCTGGGAGGGGCTAGAGCTCCCGCGGCGTCCAAAGGGGATCGCCGGCGACCTCAAGCTTGGGGGCGGCGGCCCGAGGCCTGCCCGGCTGGGCTACGGCTTCCTACGCAGTCATGGAGTGTGTGGGAGTGCTGGATGGGGCTCGAGGAGACTGGGGGTGGCCTTATTTATAGGCGAGCGGCGAGGGGGCTTCGGGCTCCGATGGTGGACACCTGTCCACGGCGCCCGGCGACGAGCGGCGTCAGTGAGAGGGGGAGAAGGCGACGGAGGTCACACGGTCACTGTGGGTGGACGGAGACGAGCACAGGATCAGGAGGAAGGCGACGAGGATAGTGCAAAGCGTACTGTGGCGTTGGCCGGACCGTGCCCGTGCTCGCTGCGGCGAGCTCCGGCATCGGCGAGCGCCAGGGAGGAGTTAAAGACGTCGAGACGATGATGGTGGCGCGGTTTGGCACGCTCGGGCAGGAGAGGGAAGCGAGCACGCGCGAACAGAGCATTCGGCGGCACCCAGAGCGCGTCGACACACATGCCTGGCATCGTGGACACGCGTGGTCACCGCGCGAACTCTCTCCTCAGGCCAGCCTTCATCCAAAAATCTTGTATGGCATGTTGTTCGTGGTGGTTTTGAAGTTTACCACGGTTTGGTTTGGATCCAGGTGCAGTAGAGAGGATTTTACAAACCAGGTAAGTTTCTGACCAATAACTTTGAACAGTTACTGTGGTCAAACGGCTGGGAGATTGAGGCTGTGCTTTGGAGGCTAGTTATAAGTTACTAAGGTAAAGATGCACAAGAAAGTTCAGGTCAAATGGAGCAAGTAAAATGGTAGTTGCTTTAGAAACCACCATTTCTGTCCAGAACAGAAAAGATTTTCTGTAGCAAAAATATTCCAAAAAGTGATGAAATATTTTTGCTCAGGAAGGTGCCCTAGGGTTCACAGAATATTTGTGAATTATCTCAGATTTTTCTGAGCCATAAAAATTGGGGTTGCTTTGAAGCAAACAGATCGGGCTTGGGGTTTTTGAGAGAAAATGAATATTTTTCATTTAAGAAAAATATTCCAAAGATTATTTTGGGGTGGATCAGAAGTGAAATGATGATTTAGGAGGGAAGTGAAGCACTTGGGTGAAAGCCAAGGATGCCCAAGTGTTTAAGTCCATATGAAAAGATTCAAGAATTCCAAGTTTCAGAAAATTTTCAAATGAAAATTCAAGCAGATAAGAGAGGGCAATAACCAGGCTGTCACACCCGACTCCTCCCTCAATACCTCTCCCCTTCCCTCGTTCCCTTCCCTCCAGCACCGCCAGTGCCTCGCTCCCCATCTTCCTCCGCGCCCGATGCCCCTGCATCCGCCTCCTCTCTCGATTCCTTCGCCCCTCTCCCAATCCACTTCTTCCCCTCCTCTCAACCGCTCCTCCTCTGCCCAGCGTAGCCCAGGCACCACAGCTCCTCCTCCGTGCACCTCCTTCCTCCTACATTGGACTCTCCTTCCTCGCGCCCGAGGCCAGCCATGGCCGTCTCACCATGTAGCTCCGCCAGAGCCACGTCTACTCGCCGCCCGTCCCGGCCTTCTCGCTGCTGCTACCTCCTTCGCCTCAACCTGCCAGAGATCGCCCCCGCCGCTGCAAGTCCCTCGACCGTGCCGGCCACCAGAGCTGTTGCCGGTCGACACCTCCGACGCGCCCCTAATTCCTCCTCTTCACCGGCGAGCGTCGCGCCGTCTTTCTGCCTTGCCCTGCCGCGCCCGAGTCTCCTCGAGCACCTCCATGCTTTGTCCGACTGTCGCATCATCATGCTCCAGCGCCGCCTCGAGCTCATCATCCTCGACCTCCATGCCGTCCCGGAGTCCCTCACCGCCGCTGCATGGTCTAGCCTCTGGCCGTCATCGCCACCATGGCTTCCCGACCTCTTCACAGCACGCGTGCCGCAGCTGCCTAGCGCCGTTGACGTCAAGACCGTGGTCACAACAACTGTGGGTGCCAAGTTCCTCTTCCGGAGTCGTCAAGTGCACGAGGACCCCGATCTCAAGAACGACTACCACACCGGAATGCCAAGTACATGGATACGCCGAGTTTCTCTCCGAATGTGTGTACGACTACCGTAGCGCCGAAGACCTTGGATGCCCGAACGAGTGCTGACCGAAACGCCTAAGTACCACTACTTCCACGACGACCATTGTTCGCCAAGCACACCTTCGGATGGCCAAGTTCCTCTTCAAAATGTACGACTACACGGTGTTGCACCAAGTACCACGATGGCTGGATCCCTCGGACCCGTCAAGTTCGTCTACGAACCATGAACAACTACCATCGACGTGCACGGCTACTTTGTGAACGTGTACCCGATGACCCCGGAGACCTATGTTGCGCCAAGTGCCCCCTCGTTAACCCGAACATCTATAGGAAAACGTGTACCACTACCGTCGAGGACCGATAGTACCACTACTTCTACTGCCGTCGCGGAACGACTACTTCCTCTACTTCCCTCGACGAACTCGTTCCGCCCTGAAAAACGCATGCTTCGAAGGTATAACCACCAAGTCGACCCGTGAACGAATGCATGTGTGATGTATGAGATGCACCCTTTGTCTGCACCGTGCCCGTTTGTTTCATGCACGACCCTCAGTTGCCATGCCATCGACACATGGGACACCCGATAACCGGGAGCACCCCACCATATCTTGCGTGTTCCACACATCCGCACACTTCTCTTTGCATCGGTATCTCAATCGAGTCACCGATACCGATATGTTGCCGTGGCACCCTTTCGTTCCGCCGTGGTGACCAAATGCTGCATATCATGTTCGTGTCAACCTTTTCATAAAATTGCATAACTTGCACATGTCATCCACTTCATGATAATAACACCAAGAATGTTTTAAATTGTTGTTTGCTTAAATTGCTAAATGCACATGAGGATTTACCAAAATTGTTGTTTGTTGTTTCCGACCTCATTTAAACTTGCCTAAATAGTTAGTTTGTTTATGCTTCACCCTCTTGCCATGCTTAACAACATTTAATTTTGTTGGGTACATAAACGGGAGAGAACTAAATAAATGAATGTGGTGCTTCGTCAATATGCAACTCGTTGCATATTGAGCTCCACTTAACTTGTAGTGTTTTTTGTTGCACCTTGCCATGCCATGCCTCATTAAACCGGTCATGCATCATACTTGATTGTGCATCATGCCATGTTTATGTGATGGTTGTTTACTATGTTGCTTGCTTCTTTCCGGGTTGCTTCTCTCGTTAGCTTCGGTTTCATTCCGGAGTTTTTAGGATTTGTTCGACTACGTCCGCTTGTATTCTTCATGGTTTCAGTCTTCTTCCTTGCGGGATCTCAGGCAAGATGACCATACCCTCGAAATCCCTTCTATCTTTGCTTGCTAGTTGTTCGCTCTATCGCTATGTCGCGCTACCTACCACTTGTTATATCATGCCTCCCATATTGCCATGTCAAGCCTCTAACCCACCTTCCTAGCAAACCATTGTTTGGCTATGTTACCTCTTTTGCTCAACCCCTCTTATAGCATTGCTAGTTGCAGGTGAAGCTGAAGTTTGTTCCATGTTGGAACATGAATATGTTGGGATATCACAATATCTCTTATTTTAATTAATGCATCTATATACTTGGTAAAGGGTGGAAGGCTCGGCCTTATGCCTGGTCTTTTGTTCCACTCTTGCTGCCTTAGTTTCCGTCATACCGGTGTTACGTTCCTTGATTTTGCGTTCCTTACGTGGTTGGATGTTATGGGAACCCCTTGACAGTTCGCCTTGAATAAAACTCCTCCAGCAAGGCCCAACCTTGGTTTTACATTTGCCTACCTAAGCCTTTTCCCTTGGGTTCTGCAGACTCAAGGGTCATCTTTATTTTAAACCCCCCGGGCCAGTGCTCCTCTGAGTGTTGGTCCGAACCGAGTAGACTGCGGGGCCACCTCGGGGAAACTTGAGGGTTGGTTTTACTCGTAGGATGTGTCATCCGGTGTTGCCCTGAGAACGAGATACGTGCGACTCCTATCGGGATTTGTCGGCACATCGGGCGACTTTGCTGGTCTTGTTTTACCATTGTCGAAATGTCTTGTAACCAGGATTCCGAGACTGATCGGGTCTTCCCAGGAGAAGGAATATCCTTCGTTGACCGTGAGAGCTTGTGATGGGCTAAGTTGGGACACCCCTGCAGGGTATAAACTTTCGAGAGCCGTGACCGCGGTTATGTGGCAGATGGGAATTTGTTAATATCCGTTTGTAGAGAACTTGACACCTGACTTAATTAAAATGCATCAACTGCGTGTGTAGCCGTGTTGGTCTCTTTTCGGTGGAGTCCGGGAAGTGAACACGGTCTTGTGTTATGCTTGAACGTAAGTAGTTTTAGGATCACTTCTTGATCACTTCTAGCTTCTCAACCACTGCGTTGCTTCTCTTCTCGCTCTTATTTGCGTATGTTAGCCACCATATATGCTTAGTGCTTGCTGCAGCTTCACCTCTCTACCCTATCCTACCCATAAGATTAAATAGTCTTGATCTCGCGGGTGTGAGATTGCTGAGTCCTCGTGACTCACAATTACTTCCAAACAGTTGCAGGTGCCGATGATAGCAGTGCAGGTGATGCAACCCATCTCAAGTGGGAGCTCGATGAAGATCTTGATCGTTGTTTTGTGTCTTTTCCGGTTGATCAGTAGTGGTGCCCAGTTGGGACGATCGGGGATCTAGCGTTTGGGGTTGTCTTTTTTTATTTTGGTTCTGTCGTGGGTTTGTCACGGTAGATGTCCTCGTGAAAGGACTTAGTCGTGGAGCCATCGCTATGGGTTAGCTTAAAGGGGTTAAACCGGACAAGGGACACGAGGGATTTTATACTAGTTCAGCCCCTTCGATGAAGGTAAAAGCCTACGTCTAGTTGTGATTGGTATTGTTGGCGTTTCGATGACCAGGGAGCGAATCCGCTTTGCCTGGTTCTCGAGTTGTTGTCTGTCATTCCTAAACCGTTGTCGGGTCGTCCCTTTATATACATAGGTTGATGCCCGCCAGTTTACAGAGTCCCGAGGCCAGATCATAAACATGTCCGGCTTGGTCTCTATTCCTTCTAACTTACAATACAAGTTACATGAAAGAGTCGGTTTACATCTACATGTCTTAACCCGCCTTTAGGCCTTGGGCCTTCGTAAAGCGCCACCATCCTCACGTCTTTATGGGCTTCTATATTCATGGAGTTAACCCGGCCACTCCTAGCCGGTTTACCTCCAGTAGTCATATCCCCAACATTAGGCCCCAGATTGATTTGAACTTGTTCATGTCAATCTTCAATACTTAGAAAAGTTCTTGCCCTGGCACCTTCGTATGGATCTGGTAAAGCACCGTGATGTCATCCTTTAGATCCGTAGTAAACCGCCATGACGTCATCTATTCATTGAAGCCGAAGATACCCTTCATTAATGAATATCCAACCATCGAGGCGACATCCTTATTAACTATCCATTTTAAGCTCCTCGATTCACGCACTTGTCGTTTATCGGTTCGCCTTATAAATAGGAACAAGGGCCATTCTCTTTTCCCCATTCATCTCCTTCGCTTCTTATTCCTCCTTGCGACGCCTTGCACCCGAGTGCCGCCACCGTCGTCGAGCTCCGCCTTTGCCTCTCCGTTGGCTGCTACATCGACCTGGTTGCATCAGAAAAACATGGCGCATCACCGCTACCTCGACCGCTGCAGTAAACTTCCCCTCTTTTCCCTATAGATCCGTTAGGGTTCATGCGGGTTCCTGTTGCTCTCTTCGTGTTCTTCGTCAACCCATAGTCAGTAGAACTTAATCTTGATATATTCCGCATAGTAGCTATGAAACTCCTTATCTCAACCATTTGATCCAATCTTTAAATATATCGTAACTTGATCTGAACCTTTCATGAACTGCTTCAGGACCAAGCTTTTCAATCTCAATATTTTTCCTTTTGCTGGCTTACGGTAGATCCAAAATTTCAATGCAGTCTTGTAAAACCTATTTTACCTTACTTAGTCATTCTTGCCTTAGATCTGCATCCTCTTTATCACATAGGCGGTTTACCTTTGTAAAAGCAATCTATCACATACCATTAGTCCCCTTGTAAACCGGCAATCCCTTTATCTCTGTTGTCATACTCCGGTTTAACAGTATGCGTATACCTTTGTTTCGTTATTGCTTTGTCATTCATTATTGTATCAGCCTCCGGTTTATGAAATTTACATACTTGTATATCTTTATCCCGTTGCACCTTATGCACCACCATGAATGAATTGTAAACTGGTATTTCTTTTCAGCTTTTCACTTGCAATGGCCAAGCAGTTTTATGCCTATAACTGGGCTCCCTCCCGGGTTATTGAGGAGCAGCTTAATGGGATGGTCAAAATTGGTACCCTACCAAAGAAGAGTGAGATCTGATGGCGAGTTCCTATACTGGAGAACCCTCCTACTCCCAAGCAGGGTGAAGCAGTGGTATTTGTTGATCACATAGGCCGTGGCTTCAAACCGCCCGGGTCAAAGTTTTTTCGGCATGTGCTTGCCAGTTTTCAGCTCCACCCTCAAGATATTGGACCCAACTCGGTATCCAATATATGCAACTTCCAAGTCTTCTGTGAAGTGTACTTACAAGAAGAGCCAACGGTTGAGTTGTTCCGAGACTTCTTTCATCTGAACCGGCATATTGAATCCGTAGACGGTCCCAACACTGAACTTGGCGGCATCTCCATTCAGAAAAGGAAAGAAGTTGAATTTCCTCATGCTAAGCTACAGAGTCACCCCAAAGACTGGAACCAAACTTGGTTCTATTGTAAAGACACCTCCCCTGAAGATGAGAACCCTCTGCCGGGTTACCGTGCTCACCAGCTCGCCAATACTCATCCACTGCCGCAACGTCTAAGTGCCCAAGAACGGGCCTCATATGCCCCTCAACTCGCCAAGCTCCAAGCCTTTATGGCCAACGGTTTATCTAGTGTCGATTTTGTTCGTTGCTGGATATCTTGGAGCATCCTGCCATTAAGTCTCCGTACCGGTTTAATGTGCAAGTATACTGGCAACATAGAAGACTCCCAATGCCATATCAACATTCAGCTAACAGACGAAGAAGTAACAGAGTTTGTAAAAAAGATATTGAATGAATCGGAAGCTGTCTGTCGCCAAACCGGATTAAACCCCTTTTATATGAAGAACAAACCGCCTACTGTAAGTATTGTCTTCCACTTTACACTTGATATCCTTGTACTGTACAAGATTTGAATATCCTTTGCCCCTCTTTGAAACAGGGTGATGATCCATTCTGGAAAAGGAAGCCTCAGGAGAAAGCGACAAAGCCTTCCCGTCCCAAAACAAAAGTCGTCAAGAAAACCTCAAAGCGGAAGGTGGCTGAGCGCATCAGTATGGAACTGGACGACGACCCAGATGAACCGAAAGTTGAGATATGACTTGATTCACTTGGTTCCCTTTTCATGCATCTCATTGACAATGATACTTATGAGGAGGACGTGGAGGGCAGCCAAGCTGGCGATGTAGAGGTAATTACCCTTTCCTCCAGTTCTAACTCTATGCCAACACAAAAAATCCGTCAAGTGGTCTGAAAAGTAAGCTTTTCACACCCTCTTGCTCATTTGGATCCAACATTTATTTTGAAGAAGCAACAGCACGAGGCTCGCTGTACAACCCGGCACAACGGCCAAAAGGTTACTTCGACCGGTTTACCGGACACTCCGGTTCGGAAAAGCCGATCTGAGGTCTCACCTTCTTCTGACCCTTCTTATCCCAAGGCAGGCTATTTCTGACAACCTCTTAATCCGTCCAATTCGAATTATCAGGTCACACCTCCTTCATCCTCTGGCGAGTCAATAGCGACCCAACTCCCTCCTCTCAAAACCGTAGCTGGGTAAGTACTTCAACCCTTTCTTTTGATGTTTCATACTTTATGTGCTACGCTTACCTTTCGCATATTTTTCTGTTATAGAGCCAAAGCCAGACCCATCAAAAAGGCTCGGGTGAACAATCCACCCGAAGACCAGGTGGTTCTTGAACCGGAGCAAATGGTTGAACCGGAACAAACTGTTGAACCGGAATGTCCAAATCCAGAAGCTAATTTTGATGAACCACCCCCTCAAGATCACAATATTGATGAACAACCAGAAGTTCACATTGCTGTGCCTGATGCTGAACCGTTAGATCCAATCCGGTCTGATGATAAGTCTTCTAGTCCGGTGAGAGCTACTGACACTCCATCAACTCCAGAAAAGGCTGCTGGAGACAAAGAAAGCGAGGTTATCATTACTGGTATTGGTCACACCTCTCCTGGCCATCCTGTAATCTAGGCCAAACATAGTGCCAAGGAAGAACATGCTGCCATGGAAAAAGGCAAATGGAGCACTGACTTGTCAAGTTACGCCCATCTCAGCGCTCAAGAACTCCATCCGGTTTTCTAAACCGTCTGCACTCAAACTGTGATTATGAAGCCGGTTTGGTGAACCTGATTAAAGAGCGCTATGAGGTATTTTCATCACTTTCCTTTCTTGAATCCAAAGTACAAGCATCAACCCAAGTAGCCCCCAAGGGCCGGTTTATGATGGCAATCATAAACCGGGACTGTATAATACCTTAACTCTTACAAACTTGTCCTCCATATACCAACTGATCTTTTGAAGTAAATTAGACGTGATCATTGTATTCCTGTAGTTTTTCGCCTGTGTAGCCCCCAAGGGCCAGTTTAGCTTTGCAAGGTAAACCGGGTCTTGAATCAATGCGTCAGCTTTGAACAGATGTACATTAGCCCCCAAGTGTTAAGGATAATGCTTGCATTGTACTTGAGACTTGTGAAAAATATGTTGACAATAGAGCAAATAGGCATTAGCCCCCAAGTACAAAGTGCATAACTTGTTATACGCTTGGTACTTCCTAACCTGTTTTGATGATATATCTCACCTTTGTAGGCTGAGCTGAATAAGAAGGATGCTCAAACCGCAGACCTTCAAGAGAATGTAAAACCTCAACAAGCAGAGGCTTCCAAAGCCAAAGAAGAGCTGACCAATGCCTTAGCAGCTATGGAGAAGCTGAAAGAAACCTTTGACAAAGAGCATGTAAACTGGGAGACGGAAAGGGTCGTTTTAACCAAGAAAGCCGAGGACGCAGAGGCAGCCCTGAAGCTGGTGGTTGACGAACTAACCGGCTTGAAGCGGCATATTAACGCCATGACTTCTTCTGTGTTTGGTAAGTACCTCCTCATGCAGTTTGTCTAATTCATAAGATCTTTATCAATGACCGGTTTACTGATGCTAAACCATGACAGGGACCCGCATTGCTCATCTGGGCTCTGACATGCGGATGAAACTTAAAGCGGCCTACACCTTGATAGACCAGCTGTTCTTTGGATTCCAGTGAGCCATTTGCACTGCAGCTTATAACAAGCCTCCGCCATCGCTGATAAAGGAAACTATTGAAAAGCTGGCCATGCTACCTGCCCGGATCAATGAACTAAAGAGATCAGCCGCAAGATCAGGAGCGCTGACCGCGCTAATCCGGGCCAAGGCATGGATTCCGGATCTTGAACCGACAGATATCATCAAAGGGTATCCTGGTGTGAAAGAAGACGGCTCAGACTTCAATAACGATGATCTTCGAAGGCTGACAAAGGAGATGCAACCAATGGCAAGCAAACTGGCGGAGGACACAGATTTATCTCATTTCCAACCGGTTTATGATGCTGAGGGAAAAAGACAACCCGCGGTGATCCATAATGTTGAAGATCTTGTGCCTCCAATCCGTAAGCATACTTATGCTCCTGACATTGACCCCTCCAGTCTTATCCATGAAGAGGCCATTTTTCAAGCTTTAACCGGAATCGATTGGTCGACGGTTGATTTCCAGCGTCTGGGGAGGGATGAAGAGAATGTGACCGCGCAAGATGATCCTCAATCGTCAAGCCGTCCCGATGAGGAATCCTAAACCGGCGGCCGGTTTATCAGTTATAGTCTTGCCACTTCTTGGAAACAATTATTCAATTTGGGCCGTTTGAAGCGCCTTGTAATAGGATAGCAGGAACACCTTTATCTGCCATGCCATCGAGCATGTTTGTTTTGCTTGATACCTTGAAAACTTGTTCCGCTTTTGGGATCTATTTATGCATAGTCCATTATGATTTGTGTTCTGCATATAAGAACTTGAAAGTGTCCTAGTGGTTTACCACTGGACAGGTCATGCTGCCCAAAAATATATACATAACTTGGAGGGCTAACCAAGATTTGTATTAACCAGATAAAATAGATGATATCTGTTACATACCTCGTTGGCTGACCAACTGCTTGTATGGTAAAGGTGAAAAACACCAATCCGGAGTGTTGATGACTCCTTGCCCTCTTGCCGGTTCATATAAAAACCATACTAGGCTATAATAGCCGCTGATTTGTTCGTATAATGCTGGTGACATCTAGTCAAAACCAGACCGGAGCAACATACTACCAGTTTAAAATTGATCATGTACTGACAACTAAGCGTTGAAAGTCATGTCGGTTTGTAATGAACACCGGTTTATCAGAAAATATTCATAAATCCCTTATTAAAAGATTATAAAAAATAGCAAAGACAAAAGAAATATGCAGGGCTTTTCATGGGCTGCCATGCCCTAAATCGAGGCTTTTCATGGGCTGCCAGGCCGCTGAGTTAAACCATTTTGCAAAGCCTTTTAAGATGGACCTCAATCTTTAACCAATCACCGTTTTAACTTTGACAAGTTCAGGGTCCATGAGATTGACTTGTCAAACGTTCGATGTGTCATACCAGGTTTACCTGGACGGAGTGGCTTACATAAAGAGGCAGGATAACCCGGGGTTTTAGGTGAATACACCTGGCTTCCAAGCCTGGCTTGATAGCCTATTACAAGGGTGCAAGCTCGTTGTTCTTTGAGAATCAAGGAGCCCCTAGGTAATATTTGAGTTGTGCTCAGTGGTTACCTATGTTTGAGTTGTGCTTGATGCAACATACTCTCTTTGGTTCTACATAATTTCCTTTTGGCTTGAAGCCTATCAAGAGGTGTAGCTATGGTGTGAAGACAACCAAGCCCCCTAGTGATATCCCTTTTTGGCTTTAAACCGATCAAGAGGTGTAGCTATGGTTCGAATACGACCAAGCCCCCTAGTGACTTTCTTTATATCTGTATGGCCTTATGGGCCGGGTCAATAAAACTCCGCTTTGTCAGTAGAAACCCCTGTGAAACCACACATGATGTAAAAAAGGAACAGAGACCCCACTTTAGCCGAGGCTCCGGTTTATTATATAATATATACATTGTTATAAGTATGTACATAAGAAGAGCCTGTGGCTCAAGTATAGTAAGGCTAAAGAAGGGCTATATCCCACGGCCGCTTTGTCTCCTCCTCCGATTTACATGAGTCTTTGTGCTCTCAAATATCGATAAGGTAGTATGACCCGTTGTGTAGGTTCTTGCTGACCACAAAAGGTCCTTCCCAAGGTGGGGATAACCTGTGCATATCAGTTTGATCCTGGATGAGCCGGAGCACCAGATCACCCTCTTGAAAAGTTCTGGTTTTAACCCGGCGGCTGTGATAATGCCGGAGATCTTGTTGATAAATCGCCGAACGTGCTGCTGCAAGATCACGCTCCTCATCCAACAGGTCCGGTGAGTCCTGACGTGCCTTCTCATTGTCAGCTTCAACATAAGCCGCCACACGGGGCGAGTCATGACTGATGTCACTAGGAAGAACCGTCTATGCTCCATAAACCATGAAGAAAGGTGTATAACCCGTCGATCTATTTGGTGTGGTGTTGATACTCCATAACACAGAAGGTAACTCCTCCACCCAACAACCCGGCGTCCGCTTTAAAGGAACCATAAGCCGGGGTTTGATACCTCTCAAAATTTCTTGATTTGCCCTCTCTGCTTGACCTTTAGACTGGGGGTGAGCCACTGACGCTACATCAAGCCAGATGTGCTCACGTTGGCAAAATTCCTCCATCTCACCCTTTGACAGATTAGTACCATTATCAGTTATAATACCGTGTGGGAAACCAAACCGAAATATCACCTTTTTGATGAATTGAACCGCCGTGGCTGCATCACACTTACTGACTGGCTCTACTTCCACCCACTTGGTAAACTTGTCAACTGCCACTAACAGGTGGTTCTTTTTGTCCTTGGATCTCTTAAAGCGTCCAACCATATCGAGCCCCCAAGTTGCAAACGGCCAAGTGATTGGAATCATCCTCAACTCCTGAGCCGGAACATGAGCGCGACGTGCAAATTTTTGACAAATGTCACACCTTTTGACTAAATCCTCAGCATCAACATGAGCTGTCAACCAATAGAAGCCGTGACGAAAAGCTTTAGCCACCAAGGATTTTGAACCGGCCTGATGGCCACAATATCCTTCGTGGATTTCTCGCAAAATCTCACAACCCTCTTGAGGAGACACACAATGCTGAATTGCTCCTGTAACGCTGTAACGATGTAACTTCCCACTGATAATGGTCATTGACTTGGATCGCCGGATTATCTGCCGGGCCAAGGTTTCATCCTCCGGTAACTCGCCCCGGTTCATGTATGCCAAGTACGGGACTGTCCAATCCGGTATAACATGCAAAGCCGCCACCAACTGGGCCTCTAGGTTAGGAATAGCCAACTCCTCCTCTGTGGGTATCTTGACCGACGGATTGTACAGTACGTCGAGGAAAACATTAGGTGGCACCGGTTTATGCTGAGAGCCTAGACGACTTAAAGCGTCCGCTGCTTCATTCTTTCGCCGGTCTATATGGCCAACTTGATAACCCTTGAAATGACCAGCCACTATGTCCACCTCTCGTCGATATGCAGCCATGAGTGGGTCCTTAGAATCCCAAGTGCCAGATACCAGTTGAGCCACTAGGTCCGAGTCACCGAAGCACTTAACCCGGCTTAAGTTCATGTCCTTAGCCATCCGAAGACCTTGGATTAAGGCCTCGTACTCAGCTGCATTGTTAGTACAAGGGAACATTAAGCGAAGAACATAACAAAACTTGTCACCTCGTGGGGAAGTTAATATGACTCCAACCCCCGAGCCCTCCAATTGCCTGGACCTATCAAAGTGAATAGTCCAATAAGTGTTATCTGGCTTTTCCTCTGGTGCCTGCAACTCTGTCCAATCATTGATGAAGTCCATGAGTGCTTGGGATTTGATCGCTGTGCGAGGTGTATACTTGAGCCCGTGAGGTCCAAGCTCAATAGCCCACTTGGCAATCCGGCCAGTTGCTTCTCTGTTTTGAATGATATCTCCTAAAGGGGCTGAACTAACCACTATGATAGGATGACCATGAAAATAGTGTTTGAGCTTCCGGCTTGCCATCGCTTCCGCCAATGCTGATACCTCTGCTTTGATTCAATAAGCACCTCACTGATGTAATAAACCGACCGTTGAACTGGATACTCCTTTCCAGCCTCCTTGCGCTCCACAACTATAGCCACACTAACAGCCCGGGCATTAGCAGCCACATATAACAGTAAAGGCTCTTTATCGATCAGAGCCGCAAGCACAGGCGGTTTAGCTAACTACCTCTTCAGACCCTCAAATGCTTTATCAGCCGCGTCGCTCCAGACAAAGTCATCCGTTTTCTTTAGCATCTGATATAAAGGGATAGCCTTCTCCCCAAGATGACTGATAAACTGGCTCAAAGCCGCAATCCGGCCCGCCAGACGATGAACGTCATTGATACATGCCGGTTTAGCCAGAGAGGTAATAGCTGTGATCTTCTCCAGATTAGCCTCAATGCCCCTGTTTGACACCAGAAAACCCAGGAGCTTGCCTACTGGAACACCAAAGACACATTTGTCCGGATTAAGCATCATCTTATAAACCCGAAGGTTGTCAAAAGTCTCCCTCAAGTCATCTATCAGTGTTTCCTTCTTCCTGGATTTCACCACAATATCATCCACATATGCACGAACATTGCACCCAATTTGTTTATGAAGACAATTCTGAACACAGCGCTGATAAGTCGCCTGGGCACTCTTAAGCCCAAAGGGCATGGAGACATAGCAGAAGGCTCCAAAGGGAGTTATAAAAGATGTCTTCTCTTGGTCCTTAACTGCCATTTTGACCTGATGATAACCAGAGTAAGCATCCAAAAAACACAAACGGTCACAACCTGCCGTTGCATCAATAATCTGATCAATGCGAGGGAGGGCAAAAGGATCTGCTGGACAAGCCTTGTTCAAATTTGTGTAGTCCACACACATACGCCAAGTGTCGTTTTTCTTAAGAACCAACACCAGATTAGCTAACCATTCAGGGTGAAAAACCTCCACGATAAACCCTGCAGCCAACAACTGAGCTACTTCCTCACCAATAGCCTTACGACTTTCTTCGTTGAAGTGGCGGAGAAACTGCCTGACCTGTTTAAACTTAGGATCTATATTAAGTGTGTGCTCAGTGAGTTCCCTCGGTACACCTAGCATGTCAGAAGGCTTCCATGCAAAGATGTCCCGGTTCTCACGGATGAACTCGATGAGCGCGCCTTCCTATTTGGGATCCAGGCTAGCGCTGATGCTGAACTGCTTGGATGAATCGCTAGGAACAAAATCAACCATCTTAGTGTCTGTGGCCGATTTAAACTTCAACGCCGGATCGTGCTCCGCAGTTGGCTTTTTCAAAGAAGTCATGTCTGCCGGATCAACCTTATCTTTATAAAACTTCAGCTCTTTTGTGGCACAAACCGACTCAGGGTAGGCCGCATCACCTTCCTCACATTCCAAAGCAATCTTCCTGCTCCCATGTACTGTGATGGTCCCCTTATGACCTGGCATCTTAAGCTGCAGATAAACATAATACGGCCTCGCCATGAACTTGGCATAAGCCGGTCGCCCAAACAGGGCGTGATACGAACTCTTGATTTTCACCACCTCAAAAGTCAATGTTTCTGACCTTGAATCATGATCATCTCCAAAGGCCACCTCTAGGGCTATCTTACCCACTGGATACGCAGACTTACCGGGCACCACACCATGGAAAACGGTGTTTGACGGTTTAAGATTCTTGAGGACATGGGAGAAGTCTTGCTATAAGTAGTTATGTGAATTTGGTATTCGTTCGATATTTTGATGAGATGTATGTTGTCATCCCTCTAGTGGTGTCATGTGAACGTCGACTACATGACAATTAACCATTATTTGGGCCTAGAGGAAGGCATTGGGAAGTAATAAGTAGATGATGGGTTGCTAAAGTGACAGAAGCTTAAACCCTAGTTTATGAGTTGCTTCGTAAGGGGCTGATTTGGATCCATATGTTTCATGCTATGGTTAGGTTTACCTTAATATTTCTGTTGTAGTTGCGGATGCTTGCAATAGGGGTTAATCATAAGTGGGATGCTTGTCCAAGTAAGGGCAGTACCCAAGCACCGGTCCACTCACATATCAAATTATCAAAGTACCGAACGCAAATCATATGAGCGTGATGAAAACTAGCTTCACGATAATTCCCACGTGTCCTTGGGAGCGCTTTCCTTTATATAAGAGTTTGTCCAGGCTTGTCCTTTGCTACAAAAAGGATTGGGCCATCTTGCTGCACCTTATTTACTTTTATTACTTGCTACCCGTTACAAATTACCTTATCACAAAACTATCCGTTACCAATAATTTCAGTGCTTGCAGAGAATACCTTGCTGAAAACCGTTTATCATTTCCTTCTGCTCCTTGTTGGGTTCGACACTCTTACTTATCGAAAAGGCTACGATAGATCCCCTACACTTGTGGGTCATCACTTGTAAAATGCGTGCTGTTGTCGGTGATGACTTTTTTTGGCACACCAAAGCGGCAGACTAGCCCCTTGAAGAACTTGACGGCTGTTTGCGCTGTCACCTTCCTTACCACTTCCACCTCTGGCCACTTTGTGAACTTGTCGATTGCAACGTACAAGTACTCAAAGCCCCCGATAGCGCAGGGGAAGGGGCCCAGTATGTCGAGCCCCCAGACAAAAAATGGCTAGGAGAGAGGAATTGTTTGAAGGGCTTGAGCTGGTTGATGAAGCTTCTTCGAATGGAATTGACACGCTTCACACTTGGTTACTAGTGCCGTTGCATCCTGGAGGGCAGTGGGCCAGAAGAAACCTTACCGGAATGCCTTGTCGGCAAGGGCCCTCGACCCTATGTGGGAGCCACATATGCCTCCGTGTATCTCTGCCAACAGCTCCAGTCCTTCCTCCCGGGGAATGCACTTCAATTTCACACCATTTGGTCTCTTTCTGTACAGGACATCGTCGACAAACTAATACATGGTAGACCGACGGGCTACTTTCTCCACTTCCTCCTGCTCCTCAGGGAGTTCCCCTGTTTGGAGGAATCAGATGGTATGTTGTGCCCATGCCGAAGCCTGGGGCTCGATGGCAAGGACTAATGGCATTTCCTCTACCATGGGAGCGGCTGTATCTACAGCCAAGGCTTGACGCCCCGCCAGAGTCGGTTGCCCCACGACAGGCTCAACATCCACGGAAACATCTCTGCCGGCGGCTCCTGGGAGCTCGGTAGGAAAGTACTTGCCGAGGCCTGATTTCCTTCAATTGTTCTGCTCTGTTGATGGTTCAACGGATGGTTGAGTCAACCGAAGCACAAAAGTACCTGGTTCCATAGGTAGTTTGAAGGCGGCGTGTTTTGACAGGTAGTCGGCGATGTCGTTCTCCACTCGGGGAACATGCTCCACCTGTATACTGTCAAAACGCTCCTCCAGCTTCCTCACCTCATCTACGTAGGCCTCCATCAACGGGCTTTGATAATCTTTGTTGACTTGTCTGACGACAAGCTATGAATCACCCCTGACGATGAGCTTCTTAATCCTGAGGTCTGCCACGATCCTGAGACCGGCAAGCAACCCCTCGTATTCAGTAGTGTTGTTCATGGACATCTCCCTGGGAATGTGCATCTGGATTACATACTTGAGGTGCTCTCCGATGGGTGCAACAAGCAGCACACCAGCATCGGTGCCTTGCAGCGAGAAAGCCTCGTCAAAGTACATAATCCAGTTGCGACTTGTCTCCTTGCCGGGGAGGGTGGTCTCCTGGATCTCTTTGTCGGGCGTTGAGGTCCACTCGGCAATGAACTCTGCTAAGACTCTGCTCTGGATTGTTGAAGTACTTTCAAACTTCAAACCAAAGCTCGACAGTTCGACGACCCACTCCACAATCCTCCCGGTTGCGTGTGGGTTATGCAATATCCGTTGCAACGGGAGGCGAGTGACGACGGTGATTTCGTGTGCTTGGAAGTAATGACACAACTTACTTAAGGCCATAAAGAGACCGAAGAGCAATTTCTGCACACCAGAGTACCTTGACCTGCCCCCCTGCAAGAGGGAGCTGACAAAGTAAACCAGGTGCTGCATCATTTTCTTGTTCTGCACCAGTTCGTTTGGTTGCACGGGCCCTGTCCCGCCAGCGTCAGACTCTGCCGGGGGCCATGCCTTGCCGGCACCAGGCCCTATCGGGGGGAGCTCTGGCTTGCCATCCGCCATTCTTGCTGTTGCCACTGCCTCTTCGTCGACCTCCCTCTGCGCCAGTAGCGTGGCACTGACCACTTGATTCGTTGCCGCCAGATATAGCAGCAACGGCTCTTGTGGTTTGGGCGCAACCAGTATCGGTGTAGAGGAGAGGTATTTCTTCAAATCCCGCAGCGCTGATTTAGCCTTTGGGGTCCATTCCATTGGCCCGCCTTTTTCAAGATTTTGAAAAAGGGAAGGGCACGCTCAGCAGACATGGAGATGAATCTGCTCATGGCGGCAATGCAGCCAGTGAGCCAATGCACATCCTTGATCCGCTTGGGTGCCTCTATATGCTCAATAGCTTTGATCTTGTCTGGATTCACCTCAATCCCATGCCGTGACACAAAGAACCCGAGAAGTTTTCCGGACAGAATGCCGAAGACACACTTCTCAGGGTTCAACTTGAGGTTGATCTTGCGCAGATTTGCAAACGTCTCTTCCAAATCTTGTACAAGCGTTGCCCTGTCCTTGGTTTTGACCACTATGTCATCCATATAAGCTTCCATACTTCTATGTAGCTGGGGCTCAAAACCAATTTGGACTGCCCTTGCAAACATTGAGCCATCACCCTTCAACCCGAAAGGCATCCGTAAAAAGCAATACATACCACATGGGGTGATGAATGTTGTCTTCTCTTCGTCTTCTCTTGCCATGAAGATCTGCTGGTATCCAGAGTAGGCGTCAAGGAATGGTAACAGATCACACCCGGTCGTGGAGTCAACAATCTGGTCAATGCGCGGCAACGGGAAAGGGTCCTTGGGACAAGCCTTATTGATATCTGTGTAGTCAATACACAGCCTCCACTTCCCATTTGCTTTGCGCACCACCACCGGATTGGCCAACCACGTCAGATGGAGTACTCCTCTCACCAAGCCCACCGCTTCCAACTTCCTGATCTCCTCTGTAATGAACTCCTACCATTCCAAGCTTGCTTCTTGACCTTCTTCTTGACGGGTCGCGCATGAGGACAGACAACAAGATGGTGCTCAATCACCTCCATGGGAATGCCCGGGATGTTGGATGCTTGCCATACAAACACGTCGACATTCGCCCGCAGGAAGGTGATGAGCGCCCCTTCCTATTTGCTGTCTAGGGCGGAGCTTATGGTGAAAGCCCCTCCCGTGCCATCCTCCTTGACAGACACCTTCTTGGTCTCTGGTGGTGCAGCTCTGGATTTCTTGCTCTTGCCCGTGGAGCTTTCTGGCACATCCTCGATGGGAGCACAACACTCTGAAGAGGTGCGCTTGCCGGAGTGGGTGCGAGAGGTCCTGCCAGTCTTCTTTCCTGCCGGGGCTCTAGCGGCAGGAGCGAGTGCCTTGGCGGAAATCGCTACAACTGCTTCCCGATAGAGTTGGTTAGTGCAGATCAGTGTGTACTTCTTGCCGGAGGGGACGGTGATGATGGTCATCAGCCCAGGCATCTTTAGCATGTTGTAGGCGTAATGTGATGCCTCCATGAACTTGGCTAGTGCCGGGCAGCCGAGGATCCCATTGTAGGGCAAGGGGATCTCGGCTACATCGAAAACAATCCTCTCCGTCCTGTAGTTTAACTCGCCTCCAAACGTCATGGGCAGCGTGACCTTACCCTTCGGCTGACTCCTCCCTGGGTTGACCCCTTAAAACGTGCCCGTCTCTTCGAGGTCTCCATCAGGAATCTGCAGCCTTTTGATCACAACGGGCGAGATCAAGTTCAGACCGGCCCTGCCGTCAACTAGCATCTTCGTCACCTTGAGGTTGCATATTGTTGGCGAGACCAACAACGGCAAACACCCGACCGCAGTTGTGCGATCAGGGTGGTCCTCGGTGTCAAAAATGATAGGCGTGCTGGACCACTTCAGTGGCTTCTGAGCATCGAGTGATGGTTCCGCTACTGTGATCTCACGCGCCCACTGCTTGAGTTGGCGGTGAGAGGTGTGTAGCGAGGCGCCACCGTTGATGCACATGGCTTCCGTAGCCTTCTGGAACTCATGCTCGCCGGACTCGTCATCTTTGTCATGATCATCATCTCCTTGCTTCTTGTCGCGGCCCCGAGCGGGCCTCTCTAGCTGGTTATCCTTTCCGCGGCAACCTCCTTGGCCGCCATGCTTCTTGCCAGATCCCTCGGCGCCATCCTGGCCCTTCTCCTTGTCCCGCCTCTCATACTCAGCTTTTTGCTTCTCAGCAAGCAGCTCGACTTGCCGGCAGTTCTGGAGGTCGTGGCCCTTGGTGCGATGGATCTTGCAGTATTGCTTGTCGGAGCCTCCTGGCTTGTCGACAGCCGCCAAGGCCTGGCAAGCAGTGCACCCGACAATTTCCTTGCCGGGGTCGTCTGTCTTGGCCTTCTTGGCAGCGCCGGTGTCCTCGGATCCCTCGACGGCAAGCACAGTCTTGCCCTTGTGCTTCCTGTTGCAGCGCCGACTCTTCTTTGTCGGGGTGGCTGTGCCTTTGTCTGTGGAGTCGGTTTCCGCACCGGCGTCTTCGCCGGGGTACTTCCTCCCCTCTTCATCTTGAGCGCACCTATCGGCCAGAACATAAAGTTCGGCCACATCTTTGACCTTGTTCATCGCCAGCTCTTCACGCATCTTGCGGTTGCGCACATTCTGATGAAATGCGCTGATCACGACGGCGGGATAAACATCCGGGATGTTGTACTGCACTCGGCTGAACCTTTGTATGTACTTGTGCAGGGTTTCACCTTCCTTCTAGGGGATGATATGCAAATCGCTTGCCTGGCCATGAGCTTGGTGGCCTCCGGTGAAGGCGCCAACGAACTCATGGCACAAGTCCGACCAAGAAGAAATGGAATCCGCCGGCAAGTGCATCAACCATGACATAACATTGGGTTTAAGTGCCAGTGGGAAGGAATTGGCAATCACCTTGTCGTCGCGGGCTCCAGCAGCTTGCATCGCGATGGTGTAGATGCTGAGGAACTCTGATGGGTGAGTCTTGCCGTTGTATTTCTCGCCAATGTCGGGCTTGAACGTGCGATGGGAGGGCCACTGGAACTGCCGCAGCTCATGGGTGAAGGCTGGGCAACCCACTTCGTAGGGTAGGCCGCCAGAGCCTCCCGATGCTGGGTGGTCCATAGTGGGCCCCGCCTGCCTATCTAACTGGTGGCGTGCACTGCCGGCGCTCGATGGTGGTTCGCGCGTCTTCACAGGCTCGCTCCTGAAGAACTTGGCGCTGATCGTGGTGGGTCCGTGGGTCAGACAACGCTATGGAGATGTTATCACAAGCGTCAACACGATGGACCGGCACCCGCGGCGATGGACATGGGGGGGAGAGTGCACCGTGGCCGCAGCACCTCCGGTCCTTCCACCACTGGCACATGGTGGCTCGACAGAGCGCCGGCCTGAGGGCGTCGCTGGTTGCGGTTCATCTTTGTTGGCAACGCCAACGAGGCCCCGAATGGTGGCTCTCCACTCGTCGAGCTTTTTCACAGCAGGAGGAAAGTCGAGGAGCAACTGCGCACGCGCTAAAGCTTCTGCTGGTGTGGGTGGCGGCGAAAGCTACATGGACCGTGACACGCTCCGACTTCTAACCACGTTAGAAGGAGATCTATCACGGCCTGGCGGCCGTGTGCCGTTTTTGCCAGCGTCTCGGCGTGCATGCTGGCCTTCTACGTCCTGCGAATGATGCACAAGATTCTTCCCATGGCGGTGCCCAGGGTCACCAGCGTGGTGACGCTTCTCGCCGCGCACAACCTAGGAACAACATGTCGTGGGCGCTGTTGTAGGCACCTCAGAAGTCACCGCCGCCCGTGGGTGGCTTGATGCCGCCTGCGGGGGCCCCGACTCCATCTTTGGATTTGGTGGCGTGGGGCCCGTCGTCTCGCGCACGAACGATGCCGCTCGCCAGGCTTTGGCTGCCAAAGCGATGTGGGTGTTAGTGGGCCGCGCCTCGGCTTCCGTCCGCGACCGCCCCACCACTTGCTCGCACTGGTACGGGCCATTCGGCCCCCGACGAACCGATTGCTGTGACTGTCTTCTTCTTGGGATCCACGGCGATGAAGAATTGCTAAACTAACCGCTAGACCGGATTTTCACAACTGTGCTCCCCTTCCTGGCGCGCAAAAGATGTCAGTGGAAACGACACCCATGGAATCATTGGGATCCCTTCAACGGTTAGCGGGCGCGGGGTTGTGCAAAGAGCGGGTCTGGCGGTCAGCACAAGGATCGTTTACCCAGGTTCGGGCCACGGAGACGCGTAATACCCTAGTCCTGCTTTGATGTATATTTGAGTGTTCTTGAGTTCTTGAACTAGCTACGGTGTCTGTCTAGTTCCAAATATCCGAATCCCTGCTCAGTACGCCTCGGGCCTCCTTTTATAAACAAAAGGGGTTGCCACAGTGGCATAAAGGAGGTGGAAAGGTGCATAGTGGCTGAGTCTATCCTATGGCACCGTTGGACAAATGCATTTAATGCGCTGCCGACGTGCCCCTCTTGCTTTATTGGAGACGGCAAGGAAGCTCGTCCCAGCCGTCGCCACCTCGCCTGGATCTGACGCGCGTCCGAGCTGACGAGGCGTTGTAGCGCCACGTTGGCTGGCTGCTGGGCTGGCGTGGTGGCAGAGTCTTCACGAAGATCTGCATGCCACCACGCAGGTGCTTGCTAAGTCGATGTGGAGGCCGCACACTGCCACGCAGACGCCTGCCCAACTGGTTGAGCTAGCAGCTGCATGGGAGCGGTCGTGGAGTCTTCGCTGCCACAGTGGCACAAAAAAGATGTGGACAATGATATTGTGAAGTTGAAATTATTCTCGTTTTCTTTGCGAGATCGTGCAAAATTTTGGTTTTCTTCTTTGCCTCGCAATAGTATCGATTCTGGAGATAAGTGCAAATATGCTTTTATTACTAAGTATTTTCCGCCCACGAAAATCTTTCCCTTAGGAAACAAATCATGAATTTTAAGCAACTTGAGCATGAGCATGTTGCGCAATCTTGGGAAAGAATGAAATTGATGCCAAGAAATTGTCCTACTCATGGTTTAAATCTTTGGATGATCATATAATTTTTTTATGCGGGATTGAATTTTGTTTCTAGAAATCTTTTAGATTCCGCCACGGGTGGTACTTTTATGGAAATTACTTTGGGTGAAGCTACTAAATTGCGTGATAATATTATGGGAAATAATTCACAATGGCATACCGAAAGAGCTCCTACTAGTAAAAAAAGTTAATTTGGTTGAAGAAATAAATTCTTTGAGTGAAAAAGTTGATGCTCTTATGAAGTTGGTTTCTAATAAAAGTGCTCCTATTGATCTTAACGATGTGCCTTTATCTACTTTCATTGAGCAAAATAGTGATTCCGTAGATGTGAATTTTGTCTCGCGAAACAATTTCAATAACAATGCTTCGAGAGGTAATTTTAATCCTAGACCTTTTCCAGGAAATTCCTCTTATAATTATGGTAATTCCTATGGTAATCATTCTTATAATAATAATAATTGGAACACCTCTGATCTTGAGAATAATATTAAGTAATGTATCAATGCTCAAAAACTTTTCAACAATACGATAGAAGAAAAGTTGAATAAGATTGATGATATGTCTAGAAGCATTGATAGAATTTCTCACGATGTAGAAAATCTCAAGTTGAAAATTTTTGTGCCTAAGGTTGAAGAATCAATTAAAGCTTTATATGTTTCTATAGATGAAAGTAAAAAAAGAACCACTATGCTTAGAGCTAAAAGAGAATTTTTAGAGAGAGTGTTTTCTAGAAATTGCTTTCATAAAAATGATGACGATCTTAAAATAATTGGTGTTTCTTCCATTGATTCTTTGTTTAGTAAAATTAAGATTGATGATAAAGGGACTGAATAATAGTCAACTTTATCTAGAAGGCGTCTCGATAATTTGGAGGGTGAAAATCTTGATAGAAAATTGAGAAAAGTGGGTTTGGAGAGGTCAAAACTTTAACTAGTGATGTGCCCACTCTTTTGGATTACAAAAACTTTAATTATGATAATTGTTCTTTGATTGATTGTATTTCTTTGTTGCAATCCATGAGAAATTCACCCCATGCTTATGAACACAACAAAGCTTTTACTAAACATATCGTTAATGCTATGATGAAAGCTTTGGAAGAGAAGTTGGAATTAGAGATTTCAATTCCTAGAACTTACATGATGAATGGGAACCTAATATCAAAGCCAAGATTAAAAATTATGAGTGTTTTGCTTTATGTGACTTGGGTGATAGTGTTTCTACAATTCCGAAATCTTTATGTGATGTGCTTGGTCTTACCAATATTGAAAAATGTTCGTTAAATTTTCACTTGGCGGATTATACAATTAAAAAGCCTATGGGAAGAATTAATGATGTTCTTATTCTTGCACATAAGAATTATGTGCCCATAGATTTTATTGTTCGTGATATTGATTGCAACCCGTCTTGTCCAATTATTATTGGTAGACCGTTTTATGCACTATTGGTGCCGTGATTGATATGAAAGAAGGAAATATTAAATTTCAATTTCCACTAAGGAAGGGTATGTAACACTTCCCTAGAACAAAAATTAAGCCACCATATGGATCAATCATGAGGGCATCTTATGGATCTCGAAACAAAGATGGCAATACTTATATCCTTGCATTATGCCTAGCTAGGGGCATAAAACGATAACGCTTGTTGGGAGGCATCCCAATGAATAAAATTTATTGTTGTCTTTTTCTTTCTATTCTCGAGTGTTTGCACAATTATGCTACTATTATGATTGTGTTTTTATGTTTAATTTAGTGTTTGTGCCAGGCAAAGCCTTTGGGATCACGTTGGGTGATAGTTGATTTGATCTTGTTGACAAACATAAACTTTTGCGTCTAGTAAAACAATTTTAATTAATCACAGCAGCGCGATAAAATCCTGATTTTTGTACACAAGATTCATATACAAATTTTCCATGTTCTCTTAACTTTTCAGAATTTTTGGAGTCACAGAAGTATTCGAAGTTTTCATATTGCTACAGACGGTTATGTTTTTGATAGATTCTGTTTTCTTTGCATTGTGTGCTTATTTTGATGAATCTATGGTTTGTATTGGAGTGCATAAGCCATGGTAAAGTTGGAATACAATAGATATAATGCAAAAATAAAATAAGAATGGGTTTGTAATAGTACTTAGAGTACTCATTTGCTTTGTTATACTAACGGAACTCACAAAGGTTTTGTTGAGTTTTGTGTGATTGAAGTTTTCAAGTTTTGGGTGAGATCACGATGGATCAAGGAATAAGGAGTAAGAAGAGCCTAAGCTTTGGTATGCCCATGGCACCCCAAGTTATTATCCAAAGAGGAACAAGCAACTAAGCTTGGGGATGCCCCGAGTGGCATCCCCTCTTTCTTCTAACGACCATCGGTATTTTACTTAGAGCTATATTTTTATTCGTCACATATCATGAGTTTTGCTTGGAGCGTCTTTTATTATTTGAGACGTAGCTTGTTTTGCTTTTTGTTTTGAGTCAAGTATCCTTGTTAAACACACCTATTTGAGAGAGCCAAAATTATGCTGTGAATTGTTAAAATTGCTCTAGTGCTTCAATTAAATTTTTTGAGCTGTGGAATTGCTCTAGTGCTTCACTTATATATTTTTGAGCACGATGTGCTTTAATTTTTTTTGAATAAATGCTCTCATGCTTCACTTACATTTATTTGGGAGTTAGTAATTTTTTTAAGAAATTCTCTCATGCTCCCCTTAAATTATTTTGAGAGAAGAAAAATTTTATGCTCATGTTCTTCACTTATATTTGTTTGAGCTATCAAAAGCAACATATGAAATTGGTCCCAAAGTGATAGATATTCAAGAGGGATATAATAAAAACTTTCATGAAGATCATTGGACAAAATAAACTTGATTCTTTGTAATAGTTTTGCTATATGATGATATAATATGTGAGTCATGTTGATGAGTAATTATGCTTTAGTAAGAATATTGGTGTTAAGGTTTGTGATTACCTATGAAAGCACAAAAGTCAATAGTTATGCAATGAAATCACATCCTACTTGTGGTGCATTATTCGGTGTTAGTTATGTTTAATGCTCGCTTATGAGATTTTTTGTTTCTTGGTTGGATGCTTCTCAATCTTTTGCTAGCCTTTACTTGTACTAAGTGGGATTACTACTTGTGCATCCAAAATCCTTAAAACCAGTTTTTGCCATACGAGTCCACTATACCTACATATATGCGGTATTTCTGTGCCGTTCTAAGAAAATTTGTATGTGCCATCTCTAGTTTTCAAAATAATTTCCTTTTTTTGTGCTCGTACTGCTCATGAAATGGTAGGGGTGGCTGATATTTTTCCATGCTAGATGTGTTATTCTCAAGATGAGTGTTTATTCACTTGTCGTTGCACAAGAGTACGATAAAGGTATTAGCGATGCCCAGTCCCAAAATGAAAAATGAATTTACTTTATGTTGTCAAATAATAAATTCCTTGGAAAGTGTTGGTATGGGCGGTACCCGTGGATTCGGTTAGCTGTGGAATGTGAAAGTATGGTGGAAAAAGGAATAAACTTTATTTTCTGTTTGGGAACCGCCTATGATAGATCTAGCATGGAAAGTATTGGGAACTACTTGATCATTTTCGTTGACAGGAAAGGCATGCCACCCAAAATGTTTTATCTCTATCTTTTTCCACTTTGAGCTCTGGCACCTCTACAAATCCCTACTTCCCTCTGCGAAGGGCCTTTCTATTTACTTTATGCATTTTCTTATTTTTTTATTTTGAGTCTCCATCTTCTCTCATAAAGCACCAACTAAGGGGCAGTATGATCGTACTTGAGCATTGGGTGTAGCTAATATGCAAGTGTGTTTCATGAATGGATCAATGATTGAGCATAATGGGCTAAGGATAACTTGCTTTAGGTGGATATTTTGAATGACATGGTTGCTTGTTAGTATGCTTGAGTATTGAAATCTTCATGTCAAAACTAGACTATTGCTTTGAATCATATAAAAGTCCAAATGTCCATGCTACAAAAGAAAATAATATGTGATGACCATTATAGGCAACGTTCCACATCAAAAATTCTGTTTTTATCATTTTCCTACTCGAGGACGAGCAGGAATTAAGCTTGGGCATGCTGATACGTCTCCAACGTATCTATAATTTTTGATTGTTCCATGCTGTTATATTATCATTCTTGGATGTTTTACTATCATTTTATAGCAAATTTATACCATTTTTTGGGACTAACCTATTGACATAGTGCCTAGTGCTAGTTGCTATTTTTTGTTTGTTTTTTACTTCATAGAAAATCAATACCAAACACAGTCCAAACGCAGTGAAACTTTTTGGAGATTTTTTCTGGACCAGAAGACACATGATGGGCCAAGGAAGTACCAGAGGGGGACTCCGAGGGGAGCACAACCCACCTGGGCGCTGTCGGTGTCAAAACCGGCAGATCTCGGGTAGAGGGTTCCGAACTATGCGTCTAAGGATCGAAGGTATCAGGAGATCGGGACACGGTGTTTACCTAGGCTCGGGCCCTCTTGATGGAGGTAAATCCAGTGGCGGAGCTAGCATTTGACATCAGCGTGGTCCGCCTAAATTGTTTTTTGATAACTAATATGACATGCGAACATTCTAACTAATTATCAATAGCAGATAGAAATAAATCAATATGGTCTTACAAACACACTAAAATTCTCGATTAAATCTCAGTTTTGCATAATACATTGTAAATAGTACCGGTGACTGGATAGTACATGGACCATAGCACATACCTTGATAAGTTCAAAAAGACTATCTTTCTGGCCTACGTTTTTGCATTGCCATGAAGGTATCAATTATGTCATCTTCATTCACCTCGGAGAAAGCATCCCTCTTAATGTATGTGACTAGGCAATCATCCAAAAGACTATCACCCATCTTATTTCTCAACTTATTCTTGACAAAACTCATGGCAGAAAATGCTCTCTCAACATTTGTCGTTGCCACCGGGAGAATCAATACCAATTTTAAAAGAAAGTTCACCAAATGATGAACTATATGTCTCCCTGTTTGGACAAGCTTAACCAAGAGATCAACAAGATTTCCAAGGCCTCGGAAGTTCTCATCATTTCTCATGTCATCTATAGTTATCAAGTTGTAGTTCAAGGTGTATCAAGTCGGCACTTGAAAAGTCTTTGGAATAAAACTCAGCAAGTCTTCGTACCTTGTGTGCATCAAAAGAAACAAATGAGTTAGAGATTTTGTGTACCAATTTTGAAAGCAATACAAATTTTAGAAGCAAGTTTGCATACCTTTTGTGCACCAAAAGCAGCAAACGAGTTGGCGGGATTCAAAGCAGACATACAAGATAGCAGCTCCATATTGATCTCATCAAACGATTTTCAAGCTCTTGACTAATTTGATCAATGACTCCAACAAAAATTTCTCTTCTAAAGTGATCATCATTTGTTTGGGGTCGACCAAACCGTGTTGATCTTCCATAAGGCACATAATTATCTTCCATTATATGAACTTGAATGCCATGCTTGTTACAAAATAGTGCGACCTTTTGTAGAAATGCATCCCACCCATTATCCCTAAGCTCTTGTATTCTACTTTTTATAGTTCTAACAAGTTCCATTGAAGTAAGAATATCTTGGTCTCTTCTTTGCAAACAATCAGACAAATCACTTGTGTATCCAAGAATGACAAGCATCAAGTGTGCATTGAAAATAAAGTCAAATGACTCGAACACTCCAACAATAGTATGAATTTTGGGCCAATCACTTCTTTGTGAAGCATCTTGTCCAAGAGTTATGAGCACATCATGGATTGTGGGATACATAGCAATAATGTTAAGAACAGTTTTGTAATGAGAGCCCCACCGAGTATCACCAGGCCTAGGTAACCCCATCTCTTGATTCAAACCACTCCAAGTTTGTAACTCACCACATTCAAGTAGTTTCAGGATATTCTGAAGTCTAGCATCTCGAAGCATGTCATGATGCTTACAAGACACTCCAATAACATTCAGTAATAAAGACACTCGATCAAAAAACCACACACAATCATCATTTCCCTTGGCAACAGCAACAAGAACTAGCTGGATTTGATGTGCAAAACAATGAATATAATAGGCAGAAGGTGACTCTTTCATGATCAATGTTTTCAATCCTTTAATTTATCCTCTCATATTACTAGCCCCATCATATCCTTGCCCACGAATTTGTGTTATAGTCAAACCATGATCAATAAGTAAAGTTTCAATTGCTTCCTTAAGTGACAATGAAGTAGTGTTACTTACATGAACAACTCCAAGAAAGTGCTCAAACGGCCTCCCTACTTTATCAACAAAACACAAGCATAAAGCTAGTTGTTCTTTATGTGATACATCACTAGACTCATCGGCTAGAATAGCATAGTGCTCATCACCAAGTTCAACAATAATTTTCTTTCTAGTAAGTTGTGCACAACATTGAATAATTTGATGTTGTATCTGATGAGATGTCAATTGACAGTTACCTGGTGCATTCTTCAAAACATACTTATTCACCTCCTCACTATTTGCTGCAAGCCACTTCAATAGCTCAAGGAAGTTTCCTCCATTGCTAGACTGTTCACTTTCATCATGCCCACAAAATGCCAATCCTTGATGAAGAAGAAACTGCAAGCATCTAAGTGAATACTTCAACCTAATCTTGTAAAGACGTAGATCCTCACTGTTCGCCTTCACAAAAAGATCATCAATTGTTGCACAAGGATTCACAAATAAGTTATATCTCTCTTGAGCTGCATTATGCACACTTGATACGCAACCAACATGCTTAAGAAGAGCATCCTCTCTATTCCAATTACTCCAACCACCATCAGTAAATGCATTAGTTCCCTTACCACTAGTTTTTTTCTCTTCGAACAAGTAACATACAAAGCAAAATGCAGATTCCTTCTTGATACTATATTCAAGCCAACTATGGTTATTAAGCCACAAAGGATTGAATGAACGTTCTCTACTCCCAATTGTTCTTTTTTTAAAGTCATGTGCATAAGGTTTGAATGTCATTTTAAGGATATATGCTCTTCGAACTGCATCTTGATCATTGATAGGATAACTTGTAATGGGTAGCCTATCCCTGGGATCATGTTTAAGATGACTAAAATCATAAACCGGTGATGATGGCGGTGACACATCCTTAGTTTGCTCTATGGTCACATTTGACATAGACAATGTTGGTTCTTCAATTTGCTCTCCAATCACAACCGGCATATACACAACTTCGCGGGTCTGCTCTTCAGCTACATCCGACATATTCTCTGCCTTCTTCTTCCCTATCTTCACAGATTCTCTTTGAAAAAGAGAAACAATGTCTGCTGCCCTCTTCATTCTTCAACAAAACTACAAGAATACTACTTTCTATCAGTACTACTTCCTACCAATAAAGCTAATTGAGGAAGAACATAGTGCAAAAAAGCAAACCCTAAATCATAAATTTGGGGTAAATCACGAATTTGGGGGATTTTTTTCAGTACCTCACTGCAGCTGGATTTGGAGGGGGGCGAGGTCAGGGCCTCTAGGCAGCCGCCCGACGAGCTGCGGCAGGGGCGCAGGCAGTCGGACTCCGGCAGGGCCAAGGCGCAGCCGCGCGCTGGGAGATGCGCCTGGATCGAGGGATGAGTGGGCGGGCTGGAGAAGAGGTGGTAGCTTCCTCGGCGGCTGGGCGGTGGCAGGGGCACCCAGCGTGAACGGCGGTGAGCAGTACTGGCGGCGAGGCGAGTTGCGGAGGCGGCTATCGGGGTCGAGCAGGTGCGAGGGAGCAGTGGGCGTCGGGAATTGGATATGGACGGTCTGTTTATTGGGCTATTTTTTCTGGCCCATTTAGAATGTAAATGTATATGGCCTATCTCAGAATCCCAGGGTGGGCCGCGGCCCACCCTGGTCACCCTGTACATCCGCCACTGGGTAATACCCTACGTCCTGCTTGATTGACTTTAATGAGTATAGGTGTTACAAGAGTTGATCTACCACGAGATCGTAATGGCTAAACCCTAGATGTCTAGCCTGTATGATTATGATTGCCTCTATGGACTAAAACCTCCGGTTTATATAGACATCGGAGGGGGCTAGGGTTGTACAGAGTTAGTTTACAGAGAAAGGAATCTTCATATTCGCACGCCAAGCTTGCCTTCCATGCCAAGGAGAGTCCCATCTGCACACGGGGGAAAGTCTTCCGTCTTGTATCTTCACGGCCCATCAGTTCGGCCCACGTCACATAGCCCGGACGCCTGAGGACCCCGCAATCCAGGACTCCCTCAGTAGCCCTCGAACCAGTCTTCAATGACGACGTGTCCGTCGCGCAAATTGTTTTCGGCATTGCAAGGCGGGTTCCTCCACCGAATACTTCAAAGCATCTGAACCGAAGGCCTATATTTGGCCCTTACATCTTCGGTCTTGGTAAGGTGAATTCTTCGAACAGCTTTGTTTTGCATTAAATGTCATACCCTTCGGCTTTTGTGCTTTCGTCGCCTCAGCTTCCACGTGGAAAACGAATACGAAGGGTCAAAGCATTTTTACAGATAACCCCCAACAGCGTACGGAAGGTGTCTATTTAAGGAGATTAGACCTCAGATACCATTCCATACCAGGCGAAAATCCTTTGAACTGGCCACAAGAAACCACGCAATCATGGCCAGTGCTCCTAGTTCTTCCTCCCGCCCCCACGGCCCTCAAAAAGGCAATTGGGAGAGCTGCTCTGTATCCCATGCCCAGCTGACCAAGCTCCATGTGCAGGGATATCTCCCCCCTACGAATCTAGTCCCCGTTCGGGCGGGATTAACTTCTTTTACTAGCGAAGCCCTGACAGAAATTTCCCGAATCCTTCAGAAGGGGAGCGAGTGTGCTTCGTTTCCTTTCTTTTAAGAGGCGTTGGATTCCCAATCCATCCTTTCCACTGAGGTATCCTAGAGTACTATGGCCTCCAACTGCACAATCTCACGCTAGGCTCCATTCTGCATATCGCGGGCTTCGTTGCTCTTTGCGAGCTGTTCTTAGGCTGCGATGCCCATTTTGAGCTATGGAGGAAGCTTTTCTGCCTCGTCCCTCGCTCCCAAAAGGGTTCAATATTCAAGGTGGGCGGTGCCGAAGTATGGCGCATAGCCGGGACAGGATATCTATCCGGCACTCTGAAGAAGGCATCCGAGGAGTGGCCCTCGGAGTGGTTTTATATTGAAGACGTCGTTCTCTCGGACCCAATCCGCCGAGGCCAACCGGAATTTTCCAATGCCCTATTAAAAAAGTGCCACAGTTGGCGCCCCCGGAGCCTCGAGGAGGAAGATAGTGCGGAGGTTAAGAATTTAATGGACAAGATAAAAATACTTGCCCGATCCGGACTGTCCATAATTGAGGTCATGGCGATTTCCATAAGGCGAGGTGTTCAACCACTGCAATCCAAAAAGACTCCCCATGTGGAACTACAACGGGGAGGACGATACATCTCGCTACAGGCGCAAGGGTCCGGATAACTTCGCCGCCCTGGCCGCCAGGTTGGCTGATCTTTATAATGGGGAGAAAGAAGAATTCACTCACCTTAAGTGCCGAGATGGCTTTTCCATGTACAAACCCCCTAGCTCGGCAAGCTTTAAATCCAGAACCTCACTCAATCCTCTTCCTGAGTCGGAACTAGTTGAACCTAACCCGACCACTTTTAATAGGAATGGAGGAAGGCCACCGCAGGGATCTATAGCCCCGCTCCGCAGCCGAAGGACCATATTCGGGACCTGGATCCCGAATTTGAGGAAGATCTAGATATATTCATGGAGCTCAAGGAGGGGATCTTCTATCGAGCGAGCTATGATGGCACATAAGTGGCCATTGAAGCCGATTACCCTGGCCTTCTTCCTTCTTCCCATGTAAGTACCTAGGGAGCGTCCCCTCCAAAAGAGTTTTCCCATCGCGCCTCACCCACCGTACTATCTGCCACATCGGGATCGTCCCTTAAGGGGATGCCTACCCAAGGTGGGTCTTCGAAAATAAAGGCAGACGACGATACTTCCAAGCCCCTACCTTCATAAAAAAGGTACGATTTTTAATACGCCCCGTGGCAAACATATCGAACTATGACATTTGCTGCTATGCCATATTTCAGGAAGAGCTTTCACCGGACTGTATCCGGAGACCTTGCCGGGCGTATGTCCACCAATCTGACCCCAGACCCTGTCTCTAAGGCTAGAGTTGATACGGGTGCAATGCCGGATTGTCCTCTCTCCCATGATTCGGATAATGTATCCGTCACCAACTCCGAAGTGGAGAGTGCAATGAACCATCGGCGCCAGAGGGCAGCTATGCGTGACTGAGGGAGTCCTAGATTAGGGGGTGTTCGGGTAGCCGGACTATACCTTCAGCCGGACTCCTGGACTATGAAGATACAAGATTGAAGACTTCGTCCCGTGTCCGGATGGGACTTTCCTTGGCGTGGAAGGCAAGCTTGGCGATGCGGATATTCAAGATCTCCTACCATTGTAACCGACTCTATGTAACCCTAACCTATCCAGTGTCTATATAAACCGGAGGGTTGTAGTCCGTAGACAATCAACTCCATACACAACAATCATACCATAGGCTAGCTTCTAGGGTTTAGCCTCCTTGATCTCGTGGTAGATCTACTCTTGTACTACACATATCATCAATATTAATCAAGCAGGACATAGGGTTTTACCTCCATCAAGAGGGCCCGAACCTGGGTAAAACATCATGTTCCCTGCCTCCTGTTACCATCCGGCCTAGACGCACAGTTTGGGACCCCCTACCCGAGATCCGCCGGTTTTGACACCGACATTGGTGCTTTCATTGAGAGTTCCTCTGTGTCGTAGCCTTTAGGCCCGATGGCTCCTTTGATCATCAACAACGATGCGGTCTAGGGTGAGACTTTTCTCCCCGGACAGATCTTCGTCTTCGGCGGCTTCGCTCTGCGGGCCAATTCGCTCGGCCACCTGGAGCAGATCGAAAGCTACGCCCCTGGCCATCAAGTCAGGTTTGGAAGCTTAAACTACACGGCTGACATCCGCGGAGACTTGATCTTCGACGGGTTCGAGCCACGGCCAAGCGCGCCGCACTACCTCGAGGGGCATGATCTAGCTCTGCCTCCGGACAGTGTCCCGGAGGCCGCCCACGCATCGGTTCCGACCCCTAACTCGGAGCCTATTGCGCCAATCGAGGATGAGCGGTTGGACGTCACCTCGGGGGCTGCGATCTCAAAGGCGATCGAGTCGAATGCTAGCCCCGCACTCTGCACGACCCGTGACTCCAAGGATCCGGACTCCTTTCCGGACTCTGAACCCCCCGCGCCCCTGCCAATCGAATCTGATTGGGTGCCGATAATGGAGTTCACCGCCGCAGACATCTTTTAGCATTCGCCTTTTGGCGACATCCTGAATTCTCTTAAGTCTCTCTCTTTATCAGGAGAGCCCTGGCCGGACTACGGTCAGCGAGGGTGGGATACGGACGATGAGGAAATTCAAAGCCCACCCACTTTGTAGCCACTGTCGACGATCTAACCGACATGCTTGACTTCGGCTCCGAAGACATCGACGGCATGGACGACGATGTAGGAGACGAACAGGAACCAGCACCTGTAGGGCGCTGGAAGGCCACCTCGTCATATGCCATATATATGGTGGATACTCCAAAAGATGGAGATGGCGATGGAACAGTGGGGGATGACGCCCCAAGAAACAACCAAAGCACCGGCGTCAGCGGCGCCGCTCTAAATCCCGCCAAAGCAAAAACGGTGATTCCGGCACGGGAGATAATACTACCCCGGATAGCGCCGAAGAACACCCAGCTCAGCAAGATTCGACACAGGAAGATGGGGAAGCCATCCCTCACGAGAGAGCGGCAGACCGAGAGGTCGAGGATGATAACTATACGCCTCCCTCCGAAGACGAGGCAAGCCTCGATGACGACGAATTCGTCATACCATCAGACCCCGCCGAACAAGAGCGTTTTAAACGCAGGCTTTTAGCCACGGCAAGCAGCCTCAAGAAAAAGCAGCAACAACTTAGAGCTGCCCAAGATTTGCTAGCTGACAGATGGACTGAAGTCCTTGCGGCCGAAGAGTATGAACTCGAACGCCCCTCCAAGAGTTACCCGAAGCGCAGGCCGCTACCCCGATCAGAGGAGGAAGCACCTACATCACCAGCGCATGACATGGCAGACCGGCCACCTCTTGGCCGCGACAGAGAGGCCTCTCGGCCCTCCACCCAAGCCATGCCCCGACGCCGCTCAACTAAGGCACGGGAAAATGCGCCCGACCTGCGAGACATACTGGAGGATAAGGCAAGACAAACAAGATCAATCTACGGATCGCGCAGGCGCCCTGCGGCATGTGAAAATGATCTTCACTCCAGATACAACAAATCCGGCTGGGCCGAACACAACAGACATAGCTCTTCCGAGCTGCGTCGTGATATAGCCCAGTACAGAGGCGCCGCACACCCTCTATGCTTCACGAATGAAGTAATAGATCATAAAAATCCCAGAGGGTTTCAAACCCGTAAACATCGAATCATACGATGGCACAACAGATCCGGCGGTATGGATCGAGGATTATCTCCTTCACATCCACATGGCACGCGGCAATGATCTACACGCCATCAAATACCTCCCGCTCAAACTTAAAGGACTAGCCCGGCATTGGCTTAACAGCTTGCCAGCAGACTCAATCGGTTCTTGGGAGGACCTGGAAGCCGCATTCCTCGAGAACTTCCAGGGCAGTTACGTGCGACCACTGGATGCCGACGACTTAAGCCACATAATTCAGTAGCCAGAAGAATCGGCCAGACAATTCTGGACATGGTTCCTAACAAAGAAAAACCAGATAGTCGACTGTCCGGACGCAGAGGCCATAGCAGCCTTCAAGCATAACATCCGCGACGAGTGGCTTGCCCGGCACCTGGGACAGGAAAAGCCTAAATCCATGGCAGCCCTCACGAAACTCATGACCCGCTTTTGCGCGGGAGAAGACAACTGGCTAGCTCGCAGTAACAACTTATCAAAGAAACCTGGTAATTCGGATACCAAGGACAAAAGTGGCAGGACACATCGGAATAAGCAAAAACGTTGCGTTAGCAGCGACAGCAATGAAGACACGGCAGTCAATGCCGTATTCAAAGGCTATAAATCCGGTCAGCGGAAAAAGCCATTCAAAAATAATACTTAGGGCCCGTCCAGTTTGGACCGAATACTCGATCGCTTGTGCCAGATACATGGCACCCCCGAAAGGCCAGCCAATCACACTAACAAGGATTGTTGGGTGTTCAAGCAGGCAGACAAGTTAAGGGCCGAAAACAGAGACAAGGGGCTGCACAACAACGACGAGGAGCCCAAGCCGCCGAACAACAATGGACAGAAGGGCTTTCCCCCACAAGTGCGGACGGTGAACATGATATACGCAACCCACATTCCCAAGCGGGAGCGGAAGCGTGCGCTACGGGACGTATACGCGATGGAGCCAGTCGCCCCAAAGTTCAACCCATGGTCCTCCTGCCCGATCACTTTTGATCGAAGGGACCATCCCACTAGCATCCGTCATGGCGGCTTCGCCGCATTGGTTCTCGACCCAATCATCGACGGATTTCATCTCACAAGAGTCCTCATGGACGGCGGCAGTAGCCTGAACCTGCTTTATCAGGATACAGTGCGGAAAATGGGCATAGATCCCTCAAGGATTAAGCCCACAAGAACGACCTTTAAAGGTGTTATACCAGGTGTAGAAGCCAACTGTACAGGCTCAGTAACATTTGACGTGGTCTTCGGATCCCCGGACAATTTCCTAAGCGAAGAGTTAATCTTCGATATAGTCCCGTTTCGCAGTGGCTATCACGCCCTGCTCGGACGAACCGCATTTGCAAAGTTCAATGTGGTGCCGCACTACGCATATCTCAAGCTCAAGATGCCAGGCCCTCGAGGAGTAATTACGATCAACGGAAACACCGAACGCTCCCTCCGTACGGAGGAGCATACGGCGGCTCTCGCAGTGGAGGTACAAAGTAGCCTTCTCAGGCAATTCTCCAGTCCGGCCATTAAAAAGCCAGACACTGCCAAGCGCGCCCGGAGTAACCCACAGCAAGACTACCTGGCACACTCTGAGCAAGCGTAGCAATGCGGCCCCAACCCCAGCTTTCGCGACATAGCGAAACCAGTACCTCGCGTACATAACTACGCCCTTGAAATACCATGGGCACAGGGGAAGGGGCACAATAACGGCATGCCCAAAATACGGCTTCAAACGTACTAAGGGCTGCCGGATTCTTTCTTTAATTTTTTCTTACTTTCAGGACTCCATACTTCGGATGACCTGTTCGGCAATTCGACTGCCGCACAAACGATGCAAGATCCAGGGAGGCAGACAAGCCATGCCGCATTATGGAACCCCCAGGTGGTCTCTGTTACGAGCGGTATACCTGTTTTAAATACAATTCCGCGGCCTGCCCCTGGTCAGGACATACTGAATAGTCCAATATCTTTTGCTTACCGCACTATTTGTATCGTCCGGCTTTGATAAATAGCCTCTCTATAAACAATGCTTAGATTATTGTCTATTTTTTGCATTATCTTCTTTTCACATTTATGTTTATTAAATGACATGATTGCACCCGTACACCATGGTACGGCAAACACGCCAGGGGCTTCAGTACCCCTCATAATGGTGTGAGAAGTCCGTACACTTTCACAAGTGCGGCACCCCGAACTTATAGCACTATATGCATCGGCTCCGAATCATGATTTGGGTCAATAGTTGGGTTTGCCCGGCTCCTATGTTTTGGTGCCTTACGTTCCGCTCTATCGGCTAAGGTAGCACTAGGCGAACCACTGCGATTGTGCCCCGGTTCAGCTAGGTTAAGCACCTCAGTGGAGAAAGCTAAAACTGACTGTCATGATGTGGCGAGAGACCGGTCGCTGTTCGAGAGGTTTTTCGAGTCCCTAAAGGCTTATGCCGCTTCGAGCGAGGAGCCGGCTAACCCAGCCAAGGCGTGGATAGCGCCCCGAACTCGGTTTTCTGAACTAGGGGCTTCTCCGAAATTTAAAATTATAGAGTTCTATGGCTAAGTGAGAGTGTTCAAGCATTATAGTCCGATTGCCTTGTTCGTTGTGATGACCGCCTCCCTCGAAGGACCCAACCATGGGAAAAAGAGCGCCCAGGTTTATCACGAACACCCCAGCACTAGTGGCATGGGGGCAGAAGCCGACGACTGGCCATCTCTCAATTTTTTGATAAACGGCCGCACAGAAAGTAATATTTTAAATTCAAGCATTGCTTAGCGCATATGAACAAGTTTTCAGCGCACAGGATAACACGAGCGAGTTCATTCAAAAATTACATCCTTGGTACACTCATCCGCCACAAGGCGGGCACCAGCAAGAACATCCTTATAGTAGTTCTCCGGCTTGCGATGCTCCTTCCCCAGCGGCGGCCCGTCCGTCACAAGCTTCTCACCATCCAGCTTACCCCAGTGCACCTTTGCACGGGTAAGGGCCCGACGGGCACCTTCGATGCAGATGGAGCGCTTGATGACCTCAAGCCTCGGACAGGCCTCCACTAGCCGCCGCACCAGCCCGAAATAGCTCCCAGGTAGGGCCTCTCTGGGCCATAGCAGAACTATGAAGCCCTTCATGGCCTGCTCGGCCGCCTTGTGGAGCTCGACCAGCTATTTCAGCTGGTCGCTCAAGGGCACAGGGTGTCCGGCCTCAGCATACTGAGACCAGAACACCTTCTCCATCGAGCTACCCTCTTCAGCTCGGTAGAATGCGGCGGCATCGGATACGCTGCGGGGAAGATCTGCGAAGGCCCCTGGAGAACTCCAGATTCGGGTAAGTAACAAGTAGTTCACTTTTATATTTCTGCTTTGCATAAAGAATGCCTTACCCGCTGCTATCTTCCTCATCTCCTCCAACTCTTGGAGGGCCTTTTGGGCTTCGGCCTTGGTAGTCTTGGTAGCCTCTAGGGCCGTTGCAAGCTCGGATGCTTGCGCCTTCGACTCCAGCTCCAAACTCTCATGTTTTTTCATAAGAGCCTGCAGCTCTTGCTGCACCTCGCCGACCTGAGCCCCAAGTCTCTCTCGCTCGGTGCACTCCGCGGCCGTTTTCTTTTCAGCCTCAGACAGCGCCTGCTTAAGGGTCACCACCTCAGTCGTGGCCCCTACAATAAGCAGTACAATCCTGTTACTCTTTTTTTGCAATCAAGCCTTTTTATAGGCACTTTTTCTGTAAGGTATTTCTTACCTTCTTCCTCCTCGAGCCGCCACTTGGCATGGCCGAGCTCTTGCTCGGTCCGCTCGAGGTCCTGCTTCAGGACACCCACCTCCGCAGTCAGTGCGGCGGTGGACAGCAGCGAAGCCTGCATACGCATATTGACTCTTTTTTAGACTCCTGCGAAATATAATAGATCCTCTATTCGGCTGCTTTCCGAACGCCAAACAGAGCATCAGGGGCTACTATCTATGCAGTAATATTTTTACATATTTTTACTTACCTCGAAGCCTGTTAGAAGGCTAGCGCAAGCTTCAGTCAGTCCGCTCTTGGCGGACTGAACCTTCTGGATCACCGTACTCATAATAGTACGGTGCCCCTCGTCAATGGAGGCGCCGTCAAGCACCTCCAGCAGATTGTCCGGAACCTCCGGTTGGACGGAGGCCGCCGGCTTAGAAGGCTTGCTCCTCTTGGAAGGAGTTCGCCTACCGCGGTCCGGAACTGATTCCGGCGCGGTGTCCAGCACAAAGCCGGACTTAGAGCCCTGGGGAGCCTTATCCCCTTCACTCCTGGAGTCCGGGAGGTTGCCTTGCGGCTCCTCCGGGACCACCTCCTCCTGCCCCGGAGCTTGTCGCGACGCCACTTCGGCGTCGTCTGCAGTACGGGGGGAGACAGCGGGCGGAACTGAGTTCACGTCCGATGAGTCCAGGGAGCCACCCGACGATTCGTCGAATTTGGCCCGGGGCGGACTGCATAATTACATTCGACATTAGGGAAAGCTATGCAACAAAGGAACATCATGAGTTACTCTAATATCCGAACTTACGATTTCGCCAGACGCTTGGCCCTGTCTGGCCACTCCTCTTTACCCTCTTCGGCATTGGGGGCGTAGTCCGGCGGAGGGGTCTTCCTTTTCCTAGACCCCTCGGCCTCCCCCACTGGGGCGGCCTTCCTCTTCTCTCCTCCCTCCGATGGGGGAGGGAGAGTTTTCTTCTTCCTCCTCCTCGTTCTCGCGGGAGGAGGGCGCCGTCAGATGACGAGTCCGACACCACCACGTTGCGGGCACTCTTTCGAGTCCCCGTGGTCTTCTTCTTCTTGGCCTTCTTCTCTGGCACCACATAAGGCGCCGGAGCCAGTAGCTTCACTAGTAGAGCTGGGGCTGGGTCTTCGGGCAGCGGAGCCAGACAGTTAATCGGTCCGGATGTCGCCCGCCAAGCCTGTCAAAGGTAAGGGAGTTTAGATCCCGCATAGAGTCAAACTATGAAAAAAGCTTAACATCCTGTAAAAGGTGTAGATGGCTTACCTCGCTAGCGTGACGCTGCGAGCTGTATTCGCGGTCCTTGGAGGCGGATGCGGGAGCCTCGGCGCCCTTGAATAGCACCTTCCAAGCGTCTTCATACGTCATGTCGAAGAGCCTACTGAGGGTTTGATGCTACGCCAGGTCGAACTCCCACAGATTAAAATCCCGTTGTTGGCACGGGAGGATCCGGCAGACGAGCATAACCTGGATTACATTAACAAGCCGGACTGGCTTGTTCACCAGGGACTGGATGCATGTTTGCAATCCGGTCACCTCTTTTTCGTCACCCCACGACAGGCCCGTCTCTTTCCAGGACATAAGCCGCGTGGGGGGCCCAGATCGGAACTCGGGGGCTGCGGTCCATTCCGGATCGCGTGGCTCGGTGATATAAAACCACCCAGATTGCCATCCCTTTAGGGTCTCCACGAAAGAGCCCTCGAACCATAGGACGTTGGCCATCTTGCCCGCCATGGCGCCTCCGCACTCCGCCTGGCTGCCACGCACCACCTTGGGCTTGACGTTGAAGGTCTTGAGCCAGAGGCCGAAAGGGGGCGGACGCGGAGAAAAGCCTCGCACACGACGATAAACGCCGAGATGTTGAGGATGAAGTTCGTTGCCAGATCGTGGAAATCCAGGCCATAGTAGAACATGAGTCCCGGAAAAATAGGTGGAGTGGAAAACCCAGTCCGCGGAGGAAGTGGGGGAGAAACACGACCCTCTCATGGGGCCTTGGGGTGGGGAGAAGCTGCCCCTCTTCGGGAAGCCGGTGCGCGATGTCCTTGGACAGGTATCCGGCCTTCCTTAGCTTCTTGACTTTACCCTCCATAACGGAGGAGACCATCCACTTGCCTCCCGCTCCGGACATTGCTGGAGAAGGTTGAGGTGGGAAGTGCGGGCTTGGGCGCTGGAGCTCGGGTGCGCAGGAGATGGATAGGCAAAGGAGGAAGAAGGCGTAGGTAAAAAGGTGGATCCTTGTCCCCTTATATGGGAGGATGCGGTTATGCGTCCCCACCTGCCTAATAAAACTCACTTGCCTCCCAAGCGCCGTGATAAATGGCACAGTTGGGTTACCCACGTCCGAATGGATGAGAATCCCATAAAAAGGGTACACGATCTCTGCTTTGACAAGACGTGCCAAGGAAACCGCCTCGCAAAACACGCTGAGGTGGAAAAGTAAAAACAATTCGAGTAAAGGACTTGGCTGTAATGTGATGACGCACTACAGAATACGTCAGCAGATTTGATTTGTGTTAATATTATTCTCTCTATGGCAATATGTGGAAGCTTATTTTGCAGAGCCGGACACTACTCTTGGTGTTTACAATCTTCTATGAAGGACTTGGAGGAGGAACCCGCCTTGCAATGCCGAAGACAATTTGTGTGCCGGACTCGTCGTCATTGAAGCCTGGTTCAGGGGCTACTGAGGGAGTCCTGGATTAGGGGGTGTTCGGGTAGCCGGACTATACCTTCAGCCGGACTCCTGGACTATGAAGATACAAGATTGAAGACTTCATCCCATGTCCGGATGGGACTTTCCTTGGCGTGGAAGGCAAGCTTGGCGATGCGGATATTCAAGATCTCCTACCATTGTAACCGACTCTATGTAACCCTAACCCTATCCGGTGTCTATATAAACCGGAGGGTTGTAGTCCGTAGACAATCAACTCCATACACAACAATCATACCATAGGCTAGCTTCTAGGGTTTAGCCTCCTTGATCTCGTGGTAGATCTACTCTTGTACTACCCATATCATCAATATTAATCAAGCAGGACGTAGGGTTTTACCTCCATCAAGAGGGCCCGAACCTGGGTAAAACATCATGTTCCCTGCCTCCTGTTACCATCCGGCCTAGACGCACAGTTCGGGACCCCCTACCCGAGATCCGCCGGTTTTGACACCGACAGTGACCCTAACTTTACTGAAGAGGCATTCAATGCCTTCAGCTTGGCAGATGCATACATCCGAGCTGCTCGGGATGGGCTTGCTGGAGCCACTTACCAGCTTTCAAAGGATATGCGGGTAAGATCAATTTGTGTAGATTTAATAGTCATATACCAGTAGCCCCCGAGACTTCAAAACAGTTGAAGCAACTGATTTTAAGGATCAATGGATAATCAGGTACTCACGGAGAAGAACAACTTGCTATCTCGGGAGCTAGAACAGTGTAGGGCCTAGCTGATTCCTGTTACTGCCAAACTGGAGAAGTCCAAGGAGGCACCGACTGGTAATGTCCCCTTCTGTCCGGAAAATATAATCATGTGCCAGTCATGTTTATGCGAATAAACACTGTTGCATTTTACAATGGCATGATCGTCGGATCAGCTGGAAGAGAAACTAAAGGCCGCGCAGGCGGGTAATGAACATGCTGAAAGGCAAGAGGCCACTGGTCAACATGTATTGTCACAGACCAGGGACGAGAAGAACAAGCTGCAGGATGGCAACATCTAGCTCGGCGAAGAGCTGAAAGATGTGCGAGCCCAACTGGCGAACGCCTTGAAGGAGAACAAAAAGCTGAGAAGCGGCATATTCAGTATGGCCTTTAACTTATTGTCGTACAGTTTGCTAATGCGAATCCTAACAAGTTTATTTCTTTAGGTGTGTTGACTGGGCGGCCCGAAGAAGAGGTGTTCGGATTTTAAGGGGACCTGCTACAAGAGCTGTCCAAGGTGCATGAGCGAGCACGGAAGGCAATGAGAAACATCGCTAAGGCTTTATGGCCAGCTGATTCTCCTCCAGGAAGTATGGAGGAACTCATGAATTTATTCAAGGGAGATCAACGCCGTTTTAGGCTATGGAAGATATCGACATGCGGAGAAGGTGCTCGGGAAGACCGGGCCATGGTAAAAACACGGTACACCGGACTTGATCCAAATCATATGGCACGGGTTGGACCTCGAGGATCTGATGGACAGGAAATTCCAGTCAGCCTGGTGTACGATCAAGTGAAGGTGGCCGCCAAGTTTTTACAACAGGATTGTAAACTAGACAACCTGTTAGAGGGTCTAGAGGAAGAAGAAGTTTTTGAGTCCAAGTAGCAATTTACTTTTATCGACAAACTTGTCTCCATCCAAATTTGTAAAACGATTGTCATGGCAGACTTTCTGCTTTGACCTCCGAAAACCCTAGGTTTGAAGTGTTTCCGAATACTATACCATAGGTAAACACCAAAGTATGTTCAAAAACCAGGCAGTCCGGTCATAATTGCTTGAACAGACAAGTTGTATTCAGGGAGTTATGTTATATTACATTTGATTGTAAGAAACATCTTCCATAGAGAATAGTTCCATTAAGGGTTCCTCTCCCTGGGCCAGTATGCGGTTTTTTGTGCATACCGAAGTTGTGATGCTAAAAAAATCACAATACACATTATAGTCTGGGGTTTTTGTATTACAACGAGGGCAATTCATCTTTTGTTCACCGACCAATCATTCCCTTAAGAACGCTCGCTTTCGGCTTCACCCGTCTGAGGTACACGTCCGGATAACCCGGCTATAACAATCGCAGAGGTGCTCTCTTTATGCCCTAGCCGAACAAGCGGGAATGTAGGGCATAAGCACATGAGCCAGGCAACCCAGCTTGGCAAAAACTTAAGTCATAAAGTTGCATGTAATGGCGAAGAAAATAAATATATGAGTAGACGACACATATATATGGTGAGCTTGATGCTCAAAAAATAATAATAAGCTTCTTGTGAAAAGAAGCCCCCAGGTATTGTGGGGTATGTACATTTAAGGATGTATACCCCTCAGGTGTGCGGTTTATCTGAACACGAGGTAGAAGTCGTATAGAAACGAGAAAAAAGAAAACAGTGAAAGGGAGAAAATAAGGAACGAGGAAAAAATGGTATATGTGCGGACTTAGGCGTAGAATCTCCGGAGCCGTGCAGCGTTCCATGGGTTTGGCTCCAAGCGATTGTCTGAAGCATTTCTAAGGCGATATGCTCCTCCAGTGAGAACTTCATCTATAATGAAGGGACCCTTCCATTTGGGCTTGAGCTTGTCCTTTTTCTTCTCTGGTAGGCGTAGAACGAGTTCACCGACATTGTAAGTCTTTGCCCGTACTTCTCTGCTTTGATATCGCCGAGCCTGCTGTTGATAGAATGCGGAACGGGCCTTCGAGAGATTGCGCTCCTCCAGGCCGTCCAAGTTGTCCTGCCGATCAAGCTCTACATCTCTCTCTTCGTACATGCGCACTCGAGGTGAGTCATGAATAATGTCGCAAGGCAAGACCGCCTCCGCACCGTACACCATGAAAAAGGTGTATATCCGGTCATGTGATTGGGTGTGGTCCGCATCCCCCAGAGTATGGAATCGAGTTCCTCAACCCAGTGTTTGTCTGATTCTTGCAGAGATCGAACTAGTTTGGGTTTGATGTCGCTCATTATCATGCCGTTAGCCCGCTCAACCTGACCGTTTGTCTGAGGGTGATATACGGAGGCATAATCGAGCTTGATGCCCAAATTGGCGCACCAAGTTTTCACCTCATCGGCTGTAAAGTTAGAGCCGTTGTCAGTAATAACATTGTGCGGGACATCGTAACGGTGTACTAGACCGGATATAAAGTCTATCACCAGTCCGACTTCAGCTGTTTTAACTGGCTTGGCTTCTATCCACTTAGTGAACTTTTTGACCATAACCAATAAGTATTTCTTCTTATGACTTCCCCCTTTAAAAGCTCCGACCATATTGAGCCCCCAGACCGCAAAGGGCCAAGTGATGGGGATTTTTCGAAGGGAAGTAGGTGGCATATGGCTTTGATTAGCGAAAAGCTGGCATCCAACGCAGTGCTGTACGAGGTCCTGTGCATCTGCCTGGGCCGTGGGCCAAAATAAACCCATACGGAAGGCCTTACTTACAAGGGCCCGAGCTGCGGCGTGATGGCCACCAAGACCAGCGTGTATTTCAGCCAAGAGCTGCCGTCCCTCTTCTTCGGAGATACATCGTTGAAGGACTCCGGTAGTACTTTTCTTGTACAGTTCTCCTTCATGAACTTTGTAGGCCTTTGAGCATCGAATGATGCGATGGGCCTCAGTATGATCCCCAGGGAGCTCATTCCTAGTAAGGTAGGCAAGGAAAGGCTTGGTCCACGGGGCAATTACATCCATGATTTCATGGGCCGATGGTGTTATTTTGGTGCCTGAGCCCCCGATGATATCAGATTGTGTTCGGAATCTGGGGGTATGATCCGCTTCGGACCAGTGTTGCCGCTCTTGTCCTACCACACCACGGATGGCTTGAAGAGCATTTCCACAAAGGTGTTAGGTGGGACGGGGTCGCGTTTAGCGCCCATGCGAGCAAGGATGTTCGCAGCTTGATTACTCTCTCGAGCCACGTGATGAAACTCGAGCCCCTCGAACCGAGCTGATATTTTGAGTACGGCATTGCGGTAAGCCGCCATCTTCAGATCTTTTGCATTGAATTCTCCATTTATTTGGGATATTGCGAGGTTTGAATCCCCATGCACCTCAAGGCGCTGTATGCCCATGGAGACAGCCATTCGGAGACCATCTAATAGAGCCTCATATTCGGCTGCATTGTTAGAGTCTGTATACAGTATTTGGAGCACATAACGGACCGTGTCTCCTGTGGGGGATGTCAAGATGACACCAGCCCCAAGTCCGGCTAGCATTTTAGAGCCAGCAAAGTGCATCACTGTTGGGGATATAACTATCCAGTTGGAATATATGCCGTACTCTTTAGGGAGTTCGGCCTCTGTCCATTCGGCGCCGAAGTCAGCCAACACCTAAGATTTAATGGCTTGGCGTGGTTTGTACGTTATTTCAAATGGTAGGAGCTCAATGGCCCATTTGGCAATCCGGCCGGTGGCATCCCGGTTATTTATAATATCATTAAGTGGTACTTCGGAAGCCACTGTGATCGAGCACTCTTGAAAGTAGTGCCGCAGCTTGCGGGATGCCATAAAGACCGCATATGCTATCTTCTGATAATGCGGGTACCAGGATTTTGCATGGTGTGAGGACCGTCGATACGTAGTATACTGGTTTTTGGAGTGGGAATTTATGCCCCTCCTCTTCTTGTTCGACGACGAGCACTGCACTCACCACCTGGTGAGTTACAGATATGTAGAGCAACATTGGTTCGCCGACGTTTGGTGCGGCCAGGATGGGGTTGCTTGCTAGTAAAGTTTTTATTTCCTCCAGTCCGGCTGTTGCAGCATCCGTCCATGCAAAGTGGTCGGTGCGTCAGAGCAGGCGATATAATGGCAATGCCTTTTCTCCTAATCTAGAGATAAAACGGCTCAAAGCTGCGACACACCCGGCTAGTTTTTGGACCTGCTTGAGGTCAGTTGGTGTTGCCAATTGTGATAGGGCTCGGATTTTGGCTGGGTTTGCTTCAATTCCTCTATTGGAGACAATAAACCCGGGCAGTTTGCTGGCGGGAACACCGAAAATGCAATTTTCAGGATTGAGCCTGATTTCATATGTTCGGAGGTTGTCGAATGTAAGGCGTAAGTCGTCCACCAATGATTCAACATGCTTGGTTTTGATGACTACGTCATCTACATATGCCTCCACAGTCTTGCCGATTTGCTTTTCCAGGCACGTTTGAATCATGCGTTGGTAAGTGGCGTCGACGTTCTTGAGCCCGAAAGGCATGGTGTTGAAGCAGAAAGGCCCATACGGGCTGATGAATGTCGTTGCCGCCTGGTCGGATTCCCTCATCTTAATTTGATGGTATCCAGAGTATGCGTTGAGGAAACATAGTGAATCGTGTCCCGCGGTTGCATCAATAATCTGGTCGATGCGAGGTAGTGGGAAGGGGTCCTTGGGGCAGGCCTTATTGAGGTCTTTGAAGTTGACACATAGGCGCTAGGATTTATCCTTCTTCGGTACCATGACCAGGTTGGCTAGCCAGTCCAGATGTTTGATCTCTCTGATAAACCCGGCTTCGAGTAACTTGGCTAGCTCATCCCCATAGCCTGTCGTTTGGGTTCGGAAAATCGCCGCATCGTTTGCTTGACTGGTTTGTATCCCTTCAGTATATTAAGACTATGTTTGGCCAGTCCACGCGGGATTCCTGGCATATCAGAAGGGTGCCAGGCGAAGATGTCCCAGTTCTCGCACAGGAATGCATGTAATGCAGCATCGACCGTCGGGTCTAGCTGTGCCCCAATGGAAGCTGTCTTCTTGGGGTCCATTGGGTGAACTTGGAATTTGACTATTTCGTCTATTGGTTTGAAGGAAGTTGACTTGGGTCTCTTGTCAAGGTTTACGTCGTCCCTATCCACCATGGAACGTAAGGTGGTTAATTCTTCAGCCACGAGGGCCTCCGATAGTGCCTCGAGGGCCAGGGAGGTGGTTTTGTTTTCGGCGCGGAGTGCTATGTCCGGATCACTGGTGATGGTGATAACCCCGTTGGGCCTGGGCATCTTGAGCTTCATGTACCCGTAATGGGGTATAGCTTGAAAGCATGTGAATGCGTCTCGCCCCAGCAGGGCGTGATACCCGCTGTTGAAAGGTGCCACATGGAAGAGTAACTCTTCGGACCTATAGTTCTCTGGCATGCCGAATACCATGTCGAGTTTGATTTTCCCCGAGCATCTTGCTTCCTGACTGGGTATAATGCCTCGAAAAGTTGTATTACTCTGCTCAATGCGACTCCTGTCCATTTGCATTTTATTGAGGGTGTCCTCATAGATGAGGTTCAGTCCACTACCACCGTCCATTAGCACTTTAGTGAGCCGAAAGTCATTCACGATTGGGTTTAGGACCAGAGCGGCTGGTGCCTGGACTGAGCGGGATCTTGGTTCGTCATCGGCATTGAAAGTAATCGTCGTATCGTTCCAATGGTTTATTGCTGCTACTTGGCAGACTTCGGCAAGGTCGCGGAGCGCCCGTTTGCACCGATTATTTGATGAGAAGGTCTCGAAGACTGTGAATACTTCGGGATCGTCGTCCTCCGAAGAGTACTTCTCTGGGGTAGTGTTGGTGAGGATACCCTCATCGCTCTTGGCCACTTGCCAGAGTATCCAACATGCCCGTAGGCTGTGCGTTGGTTCGGTATTCGGCGTCATGTGTATTTGACATGACCTATCGAGCCGTTCCTCGAGGACAGTTCTATGTCCCGTAAAGGGCTTAATTTTCTTGTCCATGCTATGATGATCAGGTGCCTCATGAGGGTGCATCCTTTTTGCTCGTCCGGGAGATGGCTTAAAGGCCTGCGGTTCCCAGCGGGCTGTCTGAGTTTTCCAGGCGCTTTCCATTGCGCAGTACTTCTGTACTATGTGTGTCAAATCTGCAAAGTGCAGGACGCGACGGCGACTGAGGGCATTAAGGAGTCCCTCATCCCTACAGTTGTTGCAAAATACTGAAATTGCGTCGTTGTCGCAGCAGTCTTTTATCTTGTTTTTAACAAGGAGGAATCTGGCCCAAAAGTGATGGACTGTCTCCCGGGGGTGCTGCCACACGTACATTAGGTTGCATATGTCCGGAGGGCCAGAATTTCTTGGAGAGTATTGCTTGTGGTGGGTGGGCGGGCTTAAATTCGTACCCTGACCCACTTTGGAATCCGAAGTTTGAAGAATTTCCGAGGTTACCAGCCCAGGCTCCGGAGTGTCCGGTGAATTCTCAGGCTTAATGTCGGATTTTTGATTCGGAGGATAGGGAGTGTCCTCTCGAGGATGGGTATCCGGCTCTCCGGGTTCGGAAATCCGGACATAGTTTGTTCTCAACGTACGAGAAGAGTTATTGTCAGCTTGTTCCTCCACAACCGCTACCTGATGGGTGATCGGTGGAGATTTAATTTCTCTCTGATCGGGTTTAAGCCCGATCCGATCATAGTCAGTTGAGACCCCCAAGGTGGCAATGTGATCTAGTAGCTCGTTCAAAGATGATACATCTGCCAGATCCATCTTATCAGAGTATTCAGGGCTGATACAGAGAGGGTTTTCGGCGACTTGGTGGGGGGGTTGCCTTTGGCTTAACGGTCGAATGAGCACCCATGGTGAAGCCGCCAAGCCGGAGGGTTTGCCATGAAACCAGGGCTCCTCCGGAAGTGATACTGTCCTTGACGACAAGGCGAGCCATCAATCCTTCTATCGATGTCACAGAGGAATTCTCAATAAAAGCACCAATGTCGGTGTCAAAACTAGCAGATCTCAGGTAGGGGGTCCCGAACTGTGCGTCTAAGGATCGAAGGTAACAGGAGACAGGGACATGGTGTTTACCCAGGTTCGGGCCCTCTTGATGGAGGTAATACCCTAAGTCCTGCTTGATTGACTTTAATGAGTATAGGGGTTACAAGAGTTGATCTACCACGAGATCGTAATGGCTAAACCCTAGATGTCTAGCCTGTATGATTATGATTGCCTCTACGGACTAAACCCTCTGGTTTATATAGACACCAAAGGGGGCTAGGGTTGTACAGAGTCAGTTTACAGAGAAATGAATCTTCATATTCGCACGCCAAGCCTGCCTTCCACGCCAAGGAGAGTCCCATCCAGACAGGCGGGAAAGTCTTCCGTCTTGTATCTTCACGGGCCATCAGTCCAGCCCATGTCACATAGCCCGGACGCCTGAGGATCCAGAATCCAGGACTCCCTTAGGCGTGCCCTAGTGGATTGTGCCCACCTCGGCCGCCTCCCGCACCGCCTCTTTGCTCTATAAATACCTTGAAAATCCAAAAACCCTAGGGGAGTCGACGAAACACAATTCCAGCCGCCGCAAGTTCCAGAAACCACGGATCTAATCTAGACACCATCACAGAGGGGTTCATCATCCTCGTTGGTGCCTCTCCGATGATGCATGAGTAGTTCATTGTAGACCTTCGGGTCCGTATAGTTAGTAGCTAGATGGCTTCCTCTCTCTCTTTTGATTGTCAGTACAATGGTCTCTTGGAGATCTATTTGATGTAACTCTTTTTGCGGTGTGTTTGTTGGGATCCGATGGACTATGAGTTTATGATCAGATCTATTTTATCCATGAAAGTTATTTGAGTTTTGATCTCTTATATGCATGATTGCTTATAGCCTCGTATTTCTTCGTCAAATCTTTGGGTTAGTTAGGACAACTAGATCGATTTTTCTTGCCATGGGAAGAGGTTCTTTGCGATGGGTTCGATCTTACGGTGTTCAATCCCAGTGATAGAAGGGGACATGACACGCATGTATCATTGCTATTAAGGATAATAAGATGGGGTCTATGCCTACATGAATAGATCTTGTCTACATCATGTCATTGTTCTTATTGCATTACTCCGTTTTTCCATGAACTTAATACACTAGATGCATGCTGGATAGCGGTCGATGTGTGGAGTAATAGTACTAGATGCAGGCATGAGTCGTTCTACTAATCTTGGACGTGATGCCTATATAATGATCATTGCCTAGATATCGTCATAATTATTTGAAGTTCTATCAATTGCCCAATAGTAATTTCTTTACCCTCAGGTCTATTCTTTATCATTTTGCCTTGAGATATATTTTTATTCACTTTTATTTTTATTATTAGCTCTATATTAAAATAGCAAACATAAATTCCCCTAACTCCACACAACAAACTGTACATGGTATAATCACAACCCTTGGATGAAATCAACCTAGATATATCCTACCATTGATATTATGCTAATGGTCTGCCACGCAAATCAACGCCCCAGATTAGATGTTCTGCCGAGAAGACGTTCCATGGTCTGTCAATTTCCATCATCCGCGTCCCTGATCCCCACCCGCAACTTCGGATTTCCGGATTGATTCCACCAGAATCGTGGCTCCATGACCCATTTTTCTTTGGCCCCAGATCGGAAAGAACAGGTGCGCAGCAACCTTGCGCCACCAAGGAGGCGGTGATAGCAGCGGTGGAAGAGGGTGTGGATGCCAATAGGGCGACGACGACGGTGGTCTTGACCGAGGACGGGACTACCAAGGCGGCGGCGGTGATGGTGGAGGCCGCGGCCGTGGCTACAAAAGGGTTGGTGATCGCGGATGCGGCTGAAGCTACCAACAGGGCGACAACAACTATAATAGCTACTATGGTTGATATCATCAGGGCGACAATAATTACGGCGGCGGTAACAACTACGGCGGCCCGTGGTGGGCGCATCAACTACGGCGGCCGCGGCGGCAGCGGAGCAGGAGGAGGAGCCTGGAGTCAGCCGCCCCTGACATGCACCAAGCCACGGGGCCTCCTGATACGTCTCCGACATATCTATAATTTTTGATTGCTCCATGCTATATTATCTACTGTTTTGGACATTATTGGGCTTTATTATCCACTTTTATATTATTTTTGGGACTAACCTATTAACCGGAGGCCCAACCCAGAATTGCTGTTTTTTTGCCTATTTTAGGGTTTCGAAGAAAAGGAATATCAAACTGAGTCCAAACGGAATGAAACCTTTGAGAACGTGATTTTGGAACGAACAAGATCCAGGAGACTTGGACCCTACGTCAAGCAACCAACAGGGAGGCCATGAGGTAGGGGGGCGCGCCTACCCCCCCAGGCGCGCCCTCCACCCTTGTGGCCCACCCTGTTGCTCCACCGACGTACTTCTTCCTCCTATATATATACCTACGTACCCCCAAACAATCAGGACGGAGCGAAAACCCTAATTCCACCGCCGCAACTTTCTGTATCCATGAGATCCCATCTTGGGGCCTATTCCGGAGCTCCGCCGGAGGGGGCATCGATCACGGAGGGCTTCTACATCAACACCATAGCCCTTCCGATGAAGTGTGAGTAGTTTACCTCAGACCTACCGGTCCATAGTTATTACCTAGATGGCTTCTTCTCTCTTTTTGGATCTCAATACAAAGTTCTCCCCCTCTCTTGTGGATATCTATTCGATGTAATCTTCTTTTGCGGTGTGTTTGTTGAGACCGATGAATTGTGGGTTTATGATCAAGTTTATCTATGGACAATATTTGAATCTTCTCTGAATTATTTTATGTATGATTGGTTATCTTTGCAAGTCTCTTCGAATTATAAGTTTGGTTTGGCCTACTAGATTGATCTTTCTTGCAATGGGAGAAGTGCTTAGCTTTGGGTTCAATCTTGCGGTGTCCTTTCCCAGTGACAGTAGGGGCAGCAAGGCACGTATTGTATTGTTTCCATCGAGGATAACAAGATGGTTTTTTAATCATATTGCATGAATTTATCCCTCTACATCATGTCATCTTGCTTAAGGCGTTACTCTGTTCTTATGAACTTAATACTCTAGATGCATGCTGGATAGCGGTCGATGTGTGGAGTAATAGTAGTAGATGCAGGCAGGAGTCGGTCCACTTGTCTTGGACGTGATGCCTATATACATGACCATACCTACATATTCTCATAACTATGCTCAATTCTGTCAATTGCTCAACAGTAATTCGTTCACCCACCGTAAAATACTTATGCTCTTGAGAGAAGCCACTAGTGAAACCTATGGCCCCCGGGTCTATCTTTATCATATTAATCTTCCAACACTTAGTTATTTTCATTGCCTTTTATTTTACTTTGCGTCTTTATCATAAAAATACCAAAAATATTATCTTATTATATCTATCAGATCTCACTCTTGTAAGTGACCGTGTAGGGATTGACAACCCCTTATCGTGTTGGTTGCGAGGATTTATTTGTTTTGTGCAGGTTCGAGGGACTCGCGCGTAGCCTCCTACTGGATTGATACCTTGGTTCTCAAAAAACTAAGGGAAATACTTATGCTACTTTGCTGCATCACCCTTTCCTCTTCAAGGGAAAACCAACGCAGTGCTCAAGAGGTAGCACCTCCCCTCTTTGAGTGCTACCGCTACCACGCAGATGCAGGCAACATAGCTCGGGAAGAAGTTCAAGGCGATGGACATCAATCGTGCCGACGTAGATCCAACCGACCGGCGATGGAGCAGTTATCGGCATTCCTCCGCTCTGCACCAGGTTCATTGCTCCTCCTCCACCATCCTGTCCCTGCCTTGCAGTTCCTACCAAAAGCCTTGCCAGCCCCAGCCTCCCAGATCCTCCTCCCAACGCGTCCCCATTTCCCCTACGATGTCGCCAGCTTCATGATCTCCACCACGATGGGCTTCACAATCTCAAGGGAGTGTGTCGAGGCTATGGTGATGTTGCTCCCCTTCCTACCGTCATCACCGTGTTCCGCCACTTGCAGAAGGAATCCATGGCGCAGGCGAAGAAGCCTCTTGCCAAGGAGGCGGTTCCTACTGCAGCACCGGATGAGTGATCCCTCCGTCATAAGAGGTTCTTCAGTTTCTATTTTTGCAGATTTTGAATTCAGTTTGGAAGTGAACACCCACAAAATCATCACAAGGATTCATGAACTTATGTTCAAATGGAAGGAATGTGATTTTCAATTGCCATTAACCCGATCGATCTCTTGCGTGGTAAATCTCCAATCGTCTAAATCTGGTTCCTCTTCGGACTATTCTGATGTTTATAGAGCCAGATTTGATGCAGGGGAAGGGGAGACCAAGGAGGAAATGGCGACCAAGAAGAGCTTTAGCACCCTGGGTGACAAGTACCTCAGGGGGAAGAAGGTGTTGAGGGAGTCCTGGACTAGGGGGTCCTCGGGCGTCCGGCCTGTTATCTATTCGGCCGGACTAATGGGTTGTGAAGACATGAAGGCCGAAGACTGTACTTGTGTCCGGATTGTACTCTCCTTGGCGTGGAAGGCAAGCTTGGCGACTGACTATGAAGATTCCTTCTTATGTAACCGACTCTATGTAAACCCTAGATCTCCCCGGTGTCTATATAAACCGGAGGTGTTAGTCCGGAAAGGATATACTCGTTACCATAGTCATATAGGCTAGGCTTCTAGGGTTTAGCCATTACGATCTCGTGGTAGATCCACTCTTGTAACACTCATATTCATCAAGATCAATCAAGCAGGACGTAGGGTATTACCTCCATAGAGAGGGCCCGAACCTGGGTAAACACCGTGTCCCCCGTCTCCTGTTTCCATCGATCCTAGAAGCACAGTTCGGGACCCCCTACCCGAGATCCGCCGGTTTTGACACCGACATTGGTGCTTTCATTGAGAGTTCCACTATGCCGTCGACGAAAGGCTCGATGGCTCACCTTGTCCTTAAAGACAACATCACCTCTGGGGGAGCTCTGGCCCTGAGCCAAACCCTCTGGTTGGGCGGCTTTACTATGATCGCCCGTTCGGCCGTTGAACCGACGATGACCTCTCGGGCCATCGAAAACCCCCTTCGCATCAACTTCGAGCACTCCAAGTAGATGGATCCAACAGAGTTTTCGTCTTTGAACGAACTCCTAGATTGCATCACCGCTTGGGGAATAGCCACAAACTATGATCGGATCGGGCCTAAAACCGATCAAGGAGAAATTGAGACCCTACCGGTCACCCACTAGATTGCGGTAGTCGTGGAGCAGGACGGCGAGTCTTCTTCTATACCGAAGACAGACTATGTTCGGATCACCGATCAGGAAGAGCTGGATACTCACCCGCGAAAGGATACGACCAGCCCTCCGAACATAGCATCGGACGATGGTCCTAAACAATCAGAAGATATTCCAGAACCCGGACTGTTAAGCCCGGAAGCTCGTCAGACTCCGGATAATCAGTCAGGTCGGGGTTCGGATTTAATTCCACCCACCCACCCGGATATAGACGCTCTCATGAGCACGAAACAGCAGTCTCAGGAAACGGTCCACCACTTCTAGGCCAGATTCCTCCTTGTCATGGACAAGGTAAAAGATTGCCGTGACGAGGACGCAATATCAGCGTTCTGCAACAATTGCACGGACGAAGGAATCCTCAACGCCATCAATCGCCGCCGCATACTGAAATTCGCTGACTTAGCAACCATCGTACAAAAGTACAACGCGATGGAGAGCACCTGGAAAACTCAGGCAGCTCGCTGGGAACCGCCAGTCCCAATTCAATTCCCCCTACAGGCGAAAAGGGCGCACCCTCGCGGCACAGCCAGTCCAACAGTCAAGAAACACAAAACCGCTATGCGGCACGACACCATTCTGGTGGGGTGGCTCGCTGGCCCATGCAAAATACATACAAGACCAGATACCATGGCAACCCACAACCTTAGAGCATGTTGGATACTACGACAGGTAGCCAAGAGCGGTGAGGACATCCTCATCAAGGACGACCCATAACGGCATCCCCCAGGGGATGATAACTCAAGAGTATTGACGGTCTTTGAGACATTCGCTTCAAACAACAAGCGCAAAAGGGTGCTTCGCGAGCTCGCCGAAGTCTGCCAAATTGCTGCGATAAACCCCTGGAATGACATGGCTATAACATTTAATGCCGGTGACGAACCAAAGTATAGAAAAGTGTGAGCGCCAGCCGCATTACTCCCAGTCCCATCGTGGACGGGTTTCGACTTACCAAGGTCCTCATGGACGGCGGCAACGAACTAAACCTCATTTGCGAGGACACACTCCATAAATTGGAAATCGACAGGAGCCGCATCATGCAAAGTAACACAAACTTCCGAGGAATTATTCCCAGTCGGGAGGCGCGGTGCGCAGGCAAAATCACACTTGACGTAGTATTCGGCACGGTGGAGAACTATTGGTCCGAAGAAATAACTTTCCAAGTGGCCCCTTTCAGGAGCGGATATCATGCCCTGTTGGGGCGGGATGCTTTTACACGCTTTCCGGCCATACCCCATTACGGGTATATGAAGCTCAAAATGCCCGGACAGAACGGTATAATCACTCTCGTCAGTGATCCGGACATAGCACTCCGTGCTGAAAACAAAACTGCACCCCTGGCCCTGGAGGAGCTATCCGAAGCCCTCGCGGCCGACGAATTAACCGCACTACGCTCCATGGTGGACAGGGATGACATGATCCTCGAAAAACGCCCTAAATCCACATCCTTCAAACCAGCAGAAGAAATAGTCAAATTCTAGGTCCACCTAACGGACCCCAAGAAGACAACATCTATCGGAGCTCAACTGAACCCAACAGTTGACACCACACTGCGAGAATTCCTGCGTGAAAACTAGGACATATTCGCATGGCACCCTTCAGATATGCCAGGGATCCCACGTGAGCTGGCCGAACATAGCCTCAATATATTAAAGGGATTTAAACCGGTTAAGCAAACACTGTGGCGCTTTTCCGAACCCAAGCAACAAGCCATGGGGGAGGAGTTGGCCAAACTCATCGAGGCCGGATTCATTAGAGAAATCAAACATCCGGACTGGCTGGCAAACCTGGTGATGGTACCAAAGAAGGACACATCCTGGCGCCTGTGCGTCGATTTCAAAGACCTCAACTAGGCTTGCCCTAAGGATCCCTTCCCCCTCTCACGCATTGATCAAATCATCGACGCCACCGCAGGACACGACTCACTGTGTTTCCTCGATGCATATTCTGGATACCATCAAATCAAAGTGAAGGAGTCCGATCAAGCCGCAACAACATTTATCACCCCATATGGGCCATTCTACTTCAACACCATGCCCTTTGGGCTCAAGAACGCTGGCGCCACATACCAACGCATGATTCAAACATGCCTGGAGAAACAGATTGGCAAAACAGTAGAAGCTTACGTCGATGACGTTGTCATCAAAACCAGGCACGTCGAAACACTAATAGACGACTTACGTCTTACATTCGACAACCTCCGGGCGTATGACATTAAACTCAACCCAGAAAAAGTGTGCCTTCGGCGTCCCCGCTGGAAAACTGCTGGGCTTCATCGTTTCCAATAGAGGAATCGAAGCAAACCCAGCCAAAATCCAAGCTTTGTCACAATTGGCTAAACCAACAAACCTTAAACAAGTTGAAAAGCTTGCGGGTTGCGTAGCAGCTCTAAGCCTCTTTATATCCAGATTGGGAGAAAAGGCACTGCCACTCTATCGCCTTCTACGGTGAACCGAGCACTTTGAGTGGACGGACGCGACAACAGCCGGATTGGAGGAAATAAAAACCCTTCTTGCGAGCAATCCAATCCTGGCTGCACCAAACGCCGGCGAACCAATGTTATTATACATATCGGCAACACACCAGGTGGTGAGTGCCGTACTCGTCGTTGAACGAGAACAGGATGGACATAAATTCCCGCTTCAGAAGCCATTATACTACGTATCTACTGTCCTTACACCATGCAAATCCCGGTACCCTCATTATCAAAAAATAGCATATGCAGTCTTCATGGCATCCCGAAAGCTCCGCCACTACTTCCAGGAGTGTTCGATCACGGTGGCCTCCGAAGTCCACTCAATGACATTATAAACAACCGCGATGCTACAGGCCGCATTGCCAAATGGGCCATTGAAATCCTCCCATTTGACATTACATATAAACCACGTCGAGCTATCAAATCCCAAGTACTGGCCGACTTCGTCGCCGAATGGACAGAGGCTGAACTCCCTAAAGAGTATGGCACATACTCCAATTCGGTCATGTACTTCAACGGCTCCAAAATGCTAGTAGGGTTAGGAGCGGGCGTCGTTTTAACGTCCCCTACTGGAGACATCGTCCAGTATGTTCTCCAAATACTATACACAAACTCCAATAACGCAGTCGAATACAAGGCCTTATTACATGGTCTCCGGATGGCTGTCTCCGTGGGCATACAATGCCTAGAAGTACACGGGGACTCCAACGTTGCAATATCTCAAATAAACGGAGATTTCAACCCTAAAGATCCGAAGATGGCAGCGTATCGTAATGCATTCATAAAAATGTCGTCCCGGTTCGAGAGACTCGATTTCCATCATGTGGCTCGAGAAAGTAATCAAGCGGCGGATGGTCTTGCTTGTATCGGCACTAAGCGTGACCGCGTCCCACCTAATATTTTTCTGGAAAGGCTCTTTAAGCCATCCGTGGTGTGGCAGGGGGAAAATGTCACATCCCTAGTTCTGGTCTGCTCTGGCTTAGCTAGTCTTGTGTTGCATCATGCTTAAATTTTTCTTAAACCTGAAATGGGGATCAACAAACCCCAGCACCCCGTGAAAATACCAGGTTCAACTGAAAAACATTTCAATGAACCCAAAATGCCCTTCACAAAAGTTCATCATTTTTGAATTGGTCTAGAACCTCTCCCAAAAATGGTGCACATTTTCTAGGCCATTCTGGATTTTTGAATCAAATTATATAGTATTTTCATTTGGGAATTTAATTGCCAATAATATTTTAAATGCTCAAATAATCACAAACTGAAAAGTTTGTTGTTGGAAATATTCCAAACAGTGACATTGAGCAGTTTCTTGATTTTTGGAAATACCTTTAATAAAGCCAAACACAATTACAGAAAATAGAAAAACAAAAATAAAAGAGAAAAGAAACCTCACCTGGGCCTTACCTGGCACTGTTGGCCTGCTACCGTTTCGGCCCAGCCCACCAGGCGCTGCCCTGTCGTCTTCTTCCCGGCGCTAGTAGGAGCTGCTGCATGTCGACGGGCGCAGCCACCCCTGGCCACCTCCTGCTTGCCACCGAGGCGCCCCAAGCCTACCCGATGCGTCTGGAGACGCCCCGCAGCCCTCTCTGCCTCTTCCTCTCCCCCTGGACCCCTTTCCCCTCCTCTGCTCTCTCTCCCGCACAGCCCGAGCGGAGCTCGTCGCCCCCGCTCACCGTTGCCGCACCCAGAGCCTCCCCCTCGACCCCTCGACAAGCCCAGTAGCTCGGCTACCTCGTCCTCGACCTCCTCGCCAAGCCAAGCGACGCTGGACGCCGCCGAACGCCCTCACTGCCGTCTTCTTCAACCTAGGGCCACCGAGATCGCTGGCGACCGTGCGCCCGCTCCGACGCTTCCCCGAGCTCGCTGAGGCCATCGAACGAACCGCTGTGAGCTCCTGCGTGGATCCCGTCCTCCCCCCCTTCGATTTTGAGCCGTAGACTTCGCCCCCTTGACGACCGTAGCCGCCGCTTGAGCTCGTCGTCGGCGCAACTCCGGTGACCAAATGGTCACCTCGGCAAGTCCAACTTGCTCCCCGCAATGCGTAGTGCCCCGCTAGACCTTCGCCTCGCTCGTTAGCACACCGCAACGCTAACCCGCACCAGCCCCGAACTCCGGCAGCCGCCGCGGGTTCCACTCCGGTGAACTCCGGCCACCCCCGCACCTCCCGTTGGTCTCCCTAGATGCGCACGGGCACGGACTATCGTCTGGTGCCCCTGGCACGTCGATCCATCGCCTCTAGTGAGTTCCGAGCGAACTCCGCCGTGGTTCGAGGTCACCGCCGGCGAGACTCCGGTGACTGTCGACGTGGCCACCTAATTAGCACTAATCACTCACTAATTGACCTCCTGACCCACTTACATGTGGGCCCAGTGCCTAAACTAATTAGTTTAACTCTCTGTTAGATTAGCACTAATTTCAGTGGGCCTCGCTTGCCAACTTTGACTTGGCCACGTCAGCTTTGACCGAGTCCCACATGTCAGCCTCTGTAGCTGACTATGTGTCACTAACTAGTGGGCCCTACTGGTCAGGTTTGACCTGGAGGCGCCCAGTTGACCAGCTGACGTCATAGTGACGCAATGCTGACGCAGTTAACATTTTCTGGATTTAAAATAATTCAAAAAATTATAGAAAATATCCAAAACTTCAAAAATTCATAGTAATTCAACCGTAACTCCAAATCAAACAAATTATATATGAAAAATGATCAGAAAAATCTAATCTATCCATCTATACTGGTTTCATGCATGTTTAAACAACTTAACCTTGCTGTTTAGATGAAAACATGATAATGCACTTTATAAGTTCTTACTTTGAATTTGAATGTGAACCTTTGGTTCAAATCAACTCAAACCCTTCTGTTCTTAGCTGCATTAGCTCAAATCACAGCATGCTGACATGTCATGATCATGCATCATATTATGCATTGCATTGATTGTGTTCTTTCTGTGTTTGCCGGTGGTTGTTCCCCCTGGGTAGATGATGTTTCCGACGATGAGATCGATGACACCGATGAAGAACTATACTATCTTCAGAAGTGCCAGGCAAGCAAAAACCCCTTGTTCATTCCGATATAATCCCACTCTCTCACTCCTACTCTCTTTTACTGCATTAGGACAACAACGATTCAACTGTTACATGTTGCGGTAGTTGAACCCCTTTCCTCTGCATGACCTGTCGTTGCCATAGTAAATAGATGAAACCCACTAGCATGAGTAGTAGTTGTTTGAGCCCTGATGTGCCTACTCATTCATGCTTGTTGTCATGCCTGCTACTGCTTAGAGTTGAGTCAGGTCTGATTCATCGGGAATGAATTGGAACATGGTGAACATGTCCTATAGTTGAGAGCTAAGTGTGTGAACACGATTTGGTAAAGGTAGCGGTGAGAGGCCATGTAGGAGTACATGGTGGGTTGTCTCATTGCAGCCGTCCTCAGGAATTGAGTTCTGTGTTTGTGATCCATGAACAGTTACTACCACACATTGGGTTCCGGTAACTCGACCCCTCTCGACTTATTAATCAACTCGATCTTTGTCTAGGAGTTGCAACTAGTTTCTGGTGTTTGTAGGTAGTGTTAGTAGTCTACCAAGTGGCACCCGGTACAGGTGGGCTTGGGACAGACTAGGCACAGTGGCATGGTGTACCAAGTGGCACCCGGATGGTGGGCTTGGGAACCCTGCTCACATCGTTTGGGGCCATGAGCGACACCCCGGCCGCATCTCCTTGCGGATGGAACCCGAGTAGGCGATAAACCTAGACGAGAGACTTGTGTGGTTAGTTAGGTCATGGCCGACTCCCTCGCCAGGCTTCCGCTTGAAGGTTGCCGAGGTACACGAGGTGTACATGGTGGTAAGTGGCGAGAGCGTGTGTGAAGAAGTACACCCCTGCAGGGTTATCATTATCTATTCGAATAGCCAGATTCCCCGGATATGGAAACTTGGACCCCTTGCATCGTTCATAGATAAGTGAAAGTGGATACTCTAAAATGCACAAGATAAGCATGGGTGCTATGGATGGCGTTCTCGTAGGGAGACGGGAGCAGATCCATAGTGGTGTATTGATATGGTGAATATGTGGACTCGTGTGCGCCACCACAAAAGAGTTACTTGCAGTCGTGGTTCAGGATAGCCACCGAATCAAAGCTGGCTTGCTGTAGTTAAACCCCACCATCCCTTTGTTGATAATGATACATATGTAGATAGTTCTGATGTAAGTCTTGCTGGGTACATTTGTACTCACGTTTGCCTATTTTATGTTTTGCAAAGAGACTTCAGTCTCGCTAGTAATACCGCTTGGACTTCGACGTTTAGCTTGTTACCTCAGCTACGGTCCTGTGCCCTTGGCAGGATCTGGCAGATAGTCAGGCTTCTCAGCCTTTTTCATTTGTAGATGTCTGTACCCAGACATGTTAAGCTTCCGCATGTGCTTTGACTTGTATGCTCTGAATGTTGGGTCATGAGACCCATGTTTGTAATACCTCGCTCCTCGGAGCCTAATGAATAAATACTTGAGTCGTAGAGTTATGTTGTGATGCCATGTTGTATTTACACATATCGAGCATATTGTGTGTATGATTGAAATGCTTGGTATGTGTGGGATCCGACAACCTAGTTGTTTATCCTTGGTAGCCTCTCTTATGGGGAAATGTAGTCTTGTGCTTCCATGAGCCATAGTAGTCCGCTATAGCCCGGTTCACCGGAGTCCTGCTAGCCCAGCACTACTGCTCCAGAACAATTGACTGGCCGGCATGTGATTCACTTTGTTCATGTGTCTGTCCCTTCGGAGAAATGTCATGCGGTGACATCCAGAGTCCTTCCTAGTCTGCTACAGCCCGGGTTCCCGGAGTCCTGTTAGCCCAGTGCTACAGCCCGGATTCGCATGCCGCTGACCGACATGCTCGATGTTGATTCATGTATGCCTGTCCCCTTAAGTTAGTGCCACTATGGGTTCATGACTAGTCATGTCGGCCCGTGTTCTCTGTCATATGGATGCTAGCGACACTATCATATACGTGAGCCAAAAGGCGCAAACGGTTCCGGCCATGGTAAGGCGACACCCGTGGGAATACCGTGCGTGAGGCCGCAAAGTGATATGAGGTGTTACCGGCTAGATCAATGTGACTTGGAATCGGGGTCCTGACAGCTTTGGTATCAGAGACTGACTGCCTGTAGGATTACCAAGCCAAACTGGTCGAAGTTGTGTCTAGAAATGCTTTAGTTATGTAAGGGAATTGATTGTGGATGGGAACGTAAGGCTCTTTTTACTCCTTATCCTCATGACCTTCTCATCTAAGTCATCTTATCTTTTCTACGGGGTTAAGAACTAGGCTTCTCTTCTATCTCTCAGGATGACGTGTTACTAAACCGTAGTTGCCTAGGATTGTTGAGTTCAAGCCTCAGTTCAGTTCCTACTACTTCCTTTGTTCATAGCTGGCCTCAGAACCTTGAGTCTGTGATGTTGAGTGGCTATGCCACCATTTTTGCAGGTTGTCTCAAATCTTTTTGAGCAATTACAGCCGTTATGCTGTTTGAGTCATCCCAGGTTTCTAAATAGTTTGATGCACATGCAAATCTTTCCTCCATGTTCCCGTTGTATTTTTGGGCCAGATTAAGCACACTAATCGGTGTGTTGAGGTACTCTGTTGCCTTGACGTGTATGTTGGAGTTAGTATTATGACCCTAGGTGTCCTCGAGAACCACTCAGTAATTTAGCAATGCTTTCGTATCCCCAGTGTGATGATTCTGGCCATCATTCTTGAAAGCATCCCATGATGCCATTTAGTAGTAGGTATTCTACTCCTGTGTTCTTGACCCAAGAAACGCTCTATTCACTTCCTGTTGATAGTGTTGCTAGTTCCTTTAGGATATTAGTAACCTTTGCGATAGTCCTCGAGGTCCGTGGTATTTCCTTCTTCCTAATACCATGAACTGCTTATGGCAGAAGTTCTTTTGAACCAAAAGATCACAACGAGAGTGCTCTTGATGAGTTATCCATTCTACATTGTGAATCTGCCAGTTCTACCTTTCTGCATGGGTTATCCGAAAGAAATGTTGAACTTTGCTCGACATACTAATCTATGCATCCACAACTCAGAAAGATATATGTTCCTTGAGTTGTCCCTCTCTTTAGTTGTATCCTGATCTCCGTCTATCATTTGATAGTCAAGAGCATGTCATGCATTCATGCTCATCGATACCTCTTATTCTTGTGGTCTGTCAAGCCATTCTATTCCGAAATGACTAGGAGTCTAGGAGAAACAAACTCCAGTACCTCATCCATTTCTAGGATTGGGTCAAAGTAGTTGTATTCCGCAGATCAAAATGCCAATCCAACTTTTGCTCTGTTCTACCTTGGAGTGTTACCATCTTTATGTCAGGAATGTCATGAGAATTGCACCACCTCTTATGAATTCTTGACGCAGTGATACTTCTCTCCATCAATATTCATTCCTCGGTCCCGTGTTGTTGTAGCCGGAATGCTGACAAGTGAACCATGATGTGTGAAATCAATACTCCTAGCAACCGTGTTGCTTGGTAGTTTATGGACATTAATATCATTCTTAGCGTGTTGGTTATCGAATCACTATTCTAGGATTGATCGTGCTACCTTGTCCTTATTTCTAGTGCACTCTTCGATCTTGGAGTTAGGATTGAATTCCTTGCTTATTTGATCATATCGTCTTGCCCTGAAAAGCAAGATTGTTCTTGAGATTAGTGACATATCGGTGGTTCGTGATTTTCCGAAGATCTTCTCGGAAGCATTACCTGGTTGTCCCGTGACCGCCATGTTGAGTTTGTGATCAAATTGGTTTTCTTATAAATCACCCCTTCTCCAAGAATCTGTGTTGGATATCCTTGAGCTAGTTGGTTGAGCTAGACAACAACTTGGAGAGTTGGAAGGTAGAAGCTTTTCTTAACTTAGTTCATCTCTAAGGGATATCTTCTGTGTGTATGTGTTGAAGAAAGATGATATCTCCATCGATTGGTTCTTGTGATCACTTGTTGGATCTATTGCCTTGTCAAAACTTTGACTTGAGTATGGGCTATTGTCAAGTCAAATCAGAACCAACGATGTTCGTAATGTTGTCTTACTCGTGGTTGATCCCTCGAGCATACACCATTACATCTTTTGGTCTGACCAATGCTATCACCGTGTTCACATGATGGTGGAAGTCCAGTGATATGGAAATTCCGATGAGTTGTTGTTGAGCCCATCAGCAGCATTTTGTCTCCCCCATGATTCATGTTGAACATTATACTAGTGTTGGAAACTTTATAAGCATTGCCCTCATGTCCCGTTCATGAAGCATATGTCCGGTTGAAAGATGTGACTTCCTCTAATTCATGTGCATCTGATGCAAGTTGTCGCCGTGGATTCGAGAAAGCTTGTTTTGCTTCCTTTGGAATCATCCCAAGTTAGTCATACATGTGCGAAGTATTCTATGGTTTGATAGGCTCGCTACCTCAAGTCCATATGTGTCCCTAGCACACCAAGCCACTGATTGATTTGTTCAAGGAGAAGAAGTTTCTTCTTAAGAGCTAGACTTACACAAGGACTTTGATATCCTTGTTGATGGTTCCCCCTGAACTCGGTAGTGTTTTGTTGTGAGACCACCAGATGACCATGCTTGTCTAGGACAACGCGTTCACATGCTTGTAGCAGAACCGGCTCATGTTTTGGAGCTTACTATCGTAGTTCATTTCCCCGAGAATCTCGCAACGTCATATCGTCGAATTGTGTTGCAAACTTTCATTTTTCTTTCTAGACTTGATGAGTCTGGAATAACCTAACACTAACCAGATCTGAATCTCAGGCAGATATGATGGTTGGAACATTCCCAACATTTGCATTTTGTTCCCAGCTTGCACCCCATCGTGCCAATTTTCCATGGGCTGCCATTCTCAGCAGTTGCTTCCAGGATCATCTCCAAAAGTGGTCCTACCATGGGTTCCATACATTTCCGATGATAAGAAAAAATCATCCATTGCGTTGTCTTCAACAAGGTAGTCCACATCATCCATTCTAGTCGGGATATGCCATTCTTCCAAACTCCTTCAAGTAATCGATTGCAAATTGCCTTGGGCTGGTATGAAGATTTTCAATGATCTATGTGCCAAAAGTAATTCTTTTTGCCACTTAAAGGAATAATTCTACGAGCCACCTTCCCTAAGGTGCCCCGTCATGGAGTCATGGCAATTAACTCCTCGCTACTTTGAAACCATGCACCATCTTATTCAGCATGGAATTGTGCTTATCAACTTGAATCCTCGTTCTCTGTTCCACTCCATCCCTCTTGATGTATGTTTCGTGTCTTAGCTCGAGAGATGTTCATCATCTCATTCCGTGAGTTGATCGTGAGTTGCTCGATCTTTAAGAAGATCGATCCCTATAGAGTTTCTTCTATCTTCATCGTGTTGGATGAAGATCCCGAAAGCAAAGACGACAAGATCAATTCGAAGCAATGAAAATCAACATCTTCGATGAGGGCAATTGGATCGAGAAGATTGTGTTAGTTTTTGTGTCCCCTCTTCCTCTCACACTACGCTTGAATCTCGGGACGAGATTCTTGTTTAGTGGGGGTGAGTTGTCACATCCCTAGTTCTGGTCTGCTCTGGGTTAGCTAGTCTTGTGTTGCATCATGTTTAAATTTTTCTTAAACCCGAAATGGGGATCAACAAACTCCAGCACCCCCCTGAAAATACCAGGTTCAACTGAAAAACATTTCAATGAACCCAAAATGCCCTTCACAAAAGTTCATCATTTTTGAATTGGTCTAGAACCTCTCCCAAAAATGTGCACATTTTCTAGGCCATTCTGGATTTTTGAATCAAATTATATAGTATTTGCATTTGGGCATTTAATTGCTAATAATATTTTAAATGCTCAAATAATCACAAACTGAAATGTTTGCTATTGGAAATATTCCAAACAGTGACATTGAGCAGTTTCTTGATTTTTGGAAATACCCTGGCATCTTTAATAAAGCCAAACACAATTACAGAAAATAGAAAAACAGAAATAAAAGAGAAAAGAAACCTCACCTGGGCCCTACCTGACACTGTTGGCCTGCTGCCATTTCGGCCCAGCCCACCAGGCGCTGCCCTGTCGTCTTCTTCCCGGTGCCAGTAGGAGCTGCTGCATGTCGACGGGCGCATCCACCCTGGCCACCTCCTGCTTGCCACCGAGGCGCCCCGAGCCTACCCGACGCATCTAGAGACGCCCCGCATCCCTCTCTGCCTCTCCCTCTCCCCCTGGACCCCTTTCCCCTCCTCTGCTCTCTCTCCCGCGCAGCCCGAGCGGAGCTCGTCACCACCGCTCACTGTTGCCGCACCCAGAGCCTCCCCCTCGACCCCTCGACGTGCCTAGTAGCTCGGCTACCTCGTCCTCGACCTCCTCGCCAAGCCAAGCGATGCTGGATGCCGCCGAACGCCCTCACCGCCGTCTTCTTCAACCTCGGGCCACCGAGATGGCCGGCGACCATGCGCCCGCTCCGTCGCTTCCCCGAGCTCGCTGAGGCCACCGAACGAACCGCTGTGAGCTCCTGCGTGGATCCCCTCCTTCCTCCCCTTTGATTTCAAGCCATGGACTTCGCCCCCTTGACGACCGTAGCCGGCGCTTGAGCTCGTCGTCGGCGCAGCTCCGGTGACCAAATGGTCACCCCGGCGAGTGCAACTTGCTCCCCGCAACGCGTAGTGCCCCGCTAGACCTTCGCCTCGCTCGTTAGCACACCGCAGCGCTAACCCGCACCAGCCCCGAACTCCGGCAGCCGCCGCGGGTTCCACTCCGGCGAACTCCGGCCACCCCTGCACCTCCCGTTGGTCTCCCTAGATGCACACGGGCACAGGCTATCCTCTGGTGCCCCTAGCGCGTCGATCTGTCGCCTCTGGTGAGTTCCGAGCGAACTCCGCCGTGGTTCGAGGTCACCGCCGGCGAGACTCCGGTGACTGTCGACGTGGCCACCTAGTTAGCACTAATCACTCACTAATTGACCTCCTGACCCACTTACATGTGGGCCCATTTCCTAAACTAATTAGTTTAACTCTCTGTTAGATTAGCACTAATTTCAGTGGGCCCCGCTTGTCAACTTTGACTTGGCCACGTCAGCTTTGACCGGGTCCCACATGTCAGCCTCTGTAGCTGACTATGTGTCACTGACTAGTGGGCCCTACTGGCCAGGTTTGACCTGGAGGCGCCCAGTTGACCAGCTGATGTCACAGTGACACAATGCTGATGCAGTTAACATTTTCTGGATTTAAAATAATTCAAAAAATTGCAGAAAATATCCAAAACTTCAAAAATTCATAGTAATTCAACCGTAACTCCAAATCAAACAAATTATATATGAAAAATGATCAGAAAAATCTAATCTATCCATCTATACTGGTTTCATGCATGTTTAAACAACTTAACCTTGCTGTTTAGATCAAAACATGATAATGCACTTTATAAGTTCTTAGTTTGAATTTGAATTTGAACCTTTGGTTCAAATCAACTCAAACCCTTATGTTCTTAGCTGCATTAGCTCAAATCACAGCATGCTGACATGTCATGATCATGCATAATATTGTGCATTGCATTGATTGTTTTCTTTCTGGATTTGCCGGTGGTTGTTCCCCCTGGGTAGACGATGTTTCCGACGATGAGATCGATGACACCAATGAAGAACTATACTATCTTCAGAAGTGCCAGGCAAGCAAAAACCCCTTGTTCATTCCGATATAATCCCACTCTCTCACTCCTACTCTCTTTTACTGCATTAGGACAACAACGATTCAACTGTTACATGTTGCGGTAGTTGAACCCCTTTCCTCTGCATGACCTGTCGTTGCCACAATAAATAGATGAAACCCACTAGCATGAGTAGGAGTTGTTTGAGCCCTGATGTGCCTACTCATTCATGCTTGTTGTCATGCCTGCTACTGCTTAGAGTTGAGTCAGGTCTGATTCATCGGGAATGAATTGGAACGTGGTGAAGATGTCCTACCGTTGAGAGCTAAGTGTGTGAACACGATTTGGTAAAGGTAGTAGTGAGAGGCCATGTAGGATTACATGGTGGGTTGTCTCATTGCAGCCGTCCTCAGGAACTTAGTTCTGTGTTTGTGATCCATGAACAATTACTACCACACATTGAGTTCCGGTAACTCGAGCGCTCTCGACTTATTAATCAACTCGATCTTTGTCCAGGAGTTGCAACTAGTTTCTGGTGTTTGTAGGTAGTGTTAGTAGTCTACAAAGTGGCACCCGATACAGGTGGGCTTGGGACAGACTAGACACAGTGGCACGGTGTACCAAGTGGCACCCGGATGGTGGGCTTGGGAACCCTACTCACATTGTTTGGGGCCATGAGCGACACCCCGGCCGGATCTCCTTGCAGATGGAACCCGAATAGGCGATAAACCTGGACGAGAGACTTGTGTGGTTAGTCAGGTCGTGGCCGACTCCCTCGCGAGGCTTCCACTTGAAGGTTGCCGAAGTACACGACGTGTACATGGTGGTAAGTGGCGAGAGCGTGTGTGAAGAAGTACACCCCTGCAGGGTTATCATTATCTATTCGAATAGCCAGATTCCTCGGATATGGAAACTTGGACCCCTTGCATCGTTCATAGACAAGTGAAAGTGGATACTCTAAAATGCGCAAGATAAGCGTGAGTGCTACGGATGGCGTTCTCGTAGGGAGACGGAAGCAGATCCATAATGGTGTATTGATATGGTGAATATGTGGACTCGTGTGCACCACCGCAAAAGAGTTACTTGCAGTTGTGGTTCATGATAGCCAATGAGTCAAAGTTGGCTTGCTGCAGTTAAACCCCACCATCCCTTTGTTGATAATGATACATATGTAGATAGTTCTGATGTAAGTCTTGCTGGGTATATTTTTACTCACGTTTGCCTATTTTATGTTTTGCAGAGAGACTTCAGTCTCTCTAGTAATACTGCTTGGACTTCGACGTTTAGCTTGTTACCTCAGCTATGGTCCTGTGCCCTCGGTAGGATCTGCCAGATAGTCAGGCTTCTCAGCCTTTTTCATTTGTAGATGTCTGTACCCAGACATGTTAAGCTTCCACATGTGCTTTGACTTGTATGCTCTGAATGTTGGGTCATGAGACCCATGTTAGTAATATCTCGCTCCTCGGAGCCTAATGAATAAATACTTGAGTCGTAGAGTTATGTTGTGATGCCATGTTGTATTTACACATATCGAGCATATTTTGTGTATGATTGAAATGCTTGGTATGTGTGGGATATGACAACCTAGTTGTTTATCCTTGGTAGCCTCTCTTATGGGGAAATGTAGTCTTGTGCTTCCATGAGCCATAGTAGTTCGCTATAGCCCGGTTCACCGGAGTCCTGCTAGCCCAGCACTACTGCTCCGGAACACTTGACTGGCTGGCATGTGATTCACTTCGTTCCTGTTTCTGTCCCTTCGGGGAAATGTCATGTGGTGACATCCGGAGTCCTTCCTAGCCTGCTATAGCCCGGGTTCCCAGAGTCCTGTTAGCCCAGTGCTACAGCCCGGATTCGCACGCTGCAGACCGACATGCTCGATGTTGATTCATGTATGCCTGTCCCCGTAAGTTAGTGCCACTATGGGTTCATGACTAGTCATGTCGGCCCGGGTTCTCTGTCATATGGATGCTAGCGACACTATCATATACGTGAGCCAAAAGGCACAAACGGTCCCGACCATGGTAGGGCTACACCTGTGGGAATACCGTGCGTGAGGCCGCAAAGTGATATGAGTTGTTACCGGCTAGATCAACGTGACTTGGAATCAGGCTCCTGACAGAAAACGACAATACTAGTCCAGAACCAAACATAATCCAAGATCCCGGAAGCACCGACGTCGTTGGGGGCTCAGCCCTCGAAATAACACCGTCGGCGCATCTCATCATGGCAGTCATTGCCCCATGGACCGAACCCTTGCTGGCCTACCTCAACAGGAAAGAGCTTCCCGAGGACCAGAATGAGGCCCGCTACATTTTCTGGCGTTCAAAGGCCTACAAGGTTCATGATGGAGAGCTCTACAAGAAAAGCACCACCAGAGTCCTTCAACGATGTATATCCGAGGAAGAGGGGCGGCAACTCTTGGCTGAAATTCATGCCGGACTCGGCGGTCACCACGCTGCAGCTCGGGCCCTTGTTAGCAAGGCCTTCCGTACATGGTTTTATTGGCCGACGGCCCGAGTATATGCACAGGACCTTGTCCAATGTTGCGTCGGATGCCAACTCTTTGCCAATCAAAGCCATACAAACAATCCCCATCACTTGGCCTTTTGTGGTCTGGGGACTCGATATGTTTGGACCCCTTAAAGGGGGAAGCCATAAGGAAAAATATATGTTGGTTATGGTGGACAAATTCACTAAGTGGATAGAGGCTAAGCCGGTCAAAACGGCTGAGTCCGGCCCGGTGATAGACTTCATATCCGGTGTTGTGCACCGTTATGGTGTCCCACACAGCATCATCGCTGACAACGGCTCCAATTTCACAGCCGACGAGGTAAAATGGTGTACTAATCTAGGTATTAAACTCGATTACGCCTCCGTCTACCACCCACAAACCAACGGTCAAGTCGAATGAGCCAATGGTCTTATTATGAGCGGCATCAAGCCCAGACTAGTGCGGTGTTTGAAAGAATCAGACAAGCACTGGGTTGAGGAGCTTGACTCGGTACTCTGGGGGCTGCGAACCACGCCCAACCGCACTACCGGATACACACCTTTCTTCATGGTGTATGGCGCAGAGGCCGTATTGCCCTGCAATATTATTCATGACTCACCTCGAGTGCGTATGTACGAAGAGAGAGAAGCCGAGCTTGATCGGCAGGATGGCCTAGATGCCCTGGAGGAGGAACGCGATGTCACAACAGCCCGTTCAGCATTTTACCAACAACAGGCTCGAAGATATCAAAGCAGAGAAGTACGGGCCAAGACTTACAACGTTGGCGAACTCGTTCTACGCCTGCCGGAGAAGAAAAAGGAGAAACTCAAGCCCAAGTGGGAGGGTCCCTTCATAATTGACGAAGTTCTCACCGGAGGAGCGTACCATCTTCGCGATGCATCAGACAATCGCCTCGAGCCGAACCCCTGGAACGCGGCCAGACTACGGAGATTCTATGCCCAGCGCCAAACCCCTTGTTCGTCTCCTCCTCCCCTGTAGTTTCAAATTATTTTTCTCTCTTTTCCGATTATTTTCTTCTTTCTTTCTTTAACTCTTTGGTACGGCTAGACCGCACACCATCGACACATACATCTCTAAATATGTATGTCACTTGTACCTGGGGGCTTCTCGGACAGAAGTTCTTGTCATTCCTTGAGCATTAAGCTCCTCACATATGAGTTTTTCCATATGTACCTTTTATTTGCCACTATATGCATCGATATGACTTAAGTTTTGGCCAAGCTGGGTTGCCTGGCTCCTGTGCTTATGCCCTACGTTCCCGTTAGTTTGGCTAGGGCATAAAGGGAGCACCTCTGCGTTTGTTACTGCCGGGTCATCCGGATGTGTACCTTAGACTGGGTGAAGCCGAAAGCTAGCGTTCTTAAGGGAATATTCAGTCAGTGAATTAAAGATGTTTTCTAAACTCACTCCATTATGCACCCCCAGAAGTTATACAAACTGTGGTGCTTGCATCACAATTCGGACATGTACATTAAATACATGCACACCCAGGGAAAGGAACCCTTAACGGAACTATTCTCTCTGGAAGATGTTTCTTACGATATCAATGTAATATAACATAGCTAGCCGGATACAACTTGTCTGTTCAAGCAACTATGGCCCCTATGCCTAGTTTTCCAGGCATACCCCGGCCTATTCGGCCGCGACGGTATTCGGAAACACTTCCACCTTCGGGTCCAGAGGTTGAAGAGAAAAGGTCTTCCATGAAAAATGATATACAATTCAGCTAGATGAGGAAAGCACACAGTCACTTGGACTCGAACACCTTCCAACAGGCACTATAACTTACAATCCTGTTGGGAATATTTGGCGGCCACCTCTACTTGGTCATATACTATACTAACGGGAATTTCTTCCCCATTCAGCACTACCAGTCCGACGCCAGCCATGTGATTAGGATCCAGCTTGGTATATCGTGTCTTCACCATGGCCCAGGCCTATCGCGCACCCTCTCGGCAGGCAGATATCTTTGACAGCCGAATACGCCGCCGCGCTCCCTTGAACAACTCTACCAGCTTCTCCATGCTTCCTGGAGGGGAGTCGGATGGCCATAAAACCTTGGCTACACTCCGCATAGCCTACCGAGCTTGTTCGTGCAACTGCGACAACCCTTGCAGAAGATCATTTGATGATCCGGACACTTCCTCTTCGGGGCGGTTCGTCAATACACCTGCAATTACAGCTATATCAGCTACAATTACCTCCAAACTGCTATAAGATAAAAGCGGCCACATATTGAATATGCTGCCCCGCAGCTTCTTGTTCTCCTTCATAGAGTCGGCTAGCTGCGCTCGCACATCTTTCAGTTCTTCGCCTCGTTTGGTGTTCGAATCCTGGAGTTTCTTTTTCTCTTCAACGACTTTTGTCAATACACGCTCACCCGCTGCTAGTAGTTTTTTGGCTCCGTGTTCTTCGCTTCGAGCGGCGTCCAGCTGCTCTCGTACTTGGTCTAATGACCCAACACAAAGATTAGAACCCAGATTCACACTATCAGTGTATCATTATGAATTTTCGATAGAGGAAAATATTACCGGGAGATGCCTTGTATTTCTCTAGTTTGGCATTGGCAGCAAGCAGCCGGCGTTGACACTTCTCTAGTTCCTGAGCTAGATGGGTATTCCTCTCCGTAAGCACCTGGTTGTACATTGATCCTTAAATCAGTTGTTTCAACTCCTTTAAGTTTCTGGGGCTACTGGCATATGGTTATCATAGTCAGACAAAGCGAATTTACATGCACATCTTTCAAATGTTGCTTTGTGGCCCTGTTAATCCCATCTCGAGCAGTCCGGATGTATGCATCGGCTGAGTTGAAGGCGTTAAACGACTCTTCTGAAAAGCCAGGGTCTTGTAAAATGGCCCGGCAGCGCCGATGATTCATGGCATTCTCCACTTCCGAGTTGGTGACGGATACATCATCCGAGTCCTCGGCTAGAGGACAGTCCGGTGTCGCCCCTGCATCAGCCCCCGTTTGCACGACATGATTTGAATCCTGGCTATGGGAAGTACGGCCGCTCGAACCTCCGGATATAATCCGGTGCACCTTCCTCCATGCACATGGAAAACGGGAAGGTCATGGTTGGACGTGACTGCTCAGGTGTGGGTTGGCGAATTCATACCTCTTCGACAAAGGCACGGCCGTGCCTTCGTTTGCTTTCCTCTTGGAAGGCTTGCCTGGCGTGGGAGCCGATCTCTTCGAAATCGCCGAACGTCTCCCCTGTGAAGCACGATACAGTGCGGTGGGTGAGGCAGAATAAGAGAGCCCTTTTAGAGAAGGTGTTTCTTAATTATTTACATGTGAAGCAGGAAGAAGGCCAGGGTAGTCGGTGGTGATGGCCACTTCTGTGTCGTCATAGCTTGTCTGGTAAAACACTCCCCCCGCAAGCACCACAAATATATCCGGATCCTCTACAAACCCAAGATCTAGCTCCCGGTTGTGGATCTCCGGCTGTGGGGCAGGACTATGAAGTCCTTCGGTGACCTTCCGCCAGTGCTGTCATAAACAGACTTGAAATTTATCAAAAGTAATCCGGAAGGGGAATGAGTGGAATAAAGGGGTCGAAGCTTACCCAACTGGGAGGGTCATACATAGAATACCCATCTCTGCGCTTAATGCAAAGAAATTCCTCTTCCTCCCCTTTAAACAGCTTGGCTAATATTTTGGCCAGAGCGGCGGGGGCATCCAGACCCTTCCGTCCATAGCGAGAGGCATCATCCTCTCCATTATAGTTCCACATGGGCAGCCCTCTGTATTTGTAACGCCCACGATGCGGCTATATCTCCCACGTGTCGAAGCACGACTGAGAGGCATAACCGCATTGTAAGCAATGTTCCAAGTGGGGTAATCTTCACACAACCCATGTACCGAATAAGAAAAGAGATACATAGTTGGCTTGCAATCGCCACGTCACACAATAGCATAAATATATCATTACATTCATCCAGATACAATCAAGGTCCGACTACAGAACCAAAATAAAGACAACCCCAAATGCAACAATGTCCCCGATCGCCCCAACTGGGCACCACTACTGATCGTCTAGAAAGGAAACATAGTATCGTCCTGAGTCCTCATCGAACTCCCACTTGAGCTCAGTCGAATCTCCCGGAGCGGTATCATCGGTCTCTACAACTGGTTTTGAAGGAATCTGTGAGTCACGGGGACTCAGCAATCTCACACCCTCGCGATCAAGACTATTTAAGCTTATAGGTAGGGTAAAAGGTATGAGGTGGAGTTGCAGCAAGCAGTAACATATATGGTGGCTAACATACGCAAATGAGAGCGAGAAGAGAAGGAAAGGCACGGTCGAGAAACTATGATCAAGAAGTGATCCTAGAACAACTTACGATTCAAGCATAACACAAGACCATGTTCTCTTCTCGGACTCCACCGAAAAGAGACCATCACGGCTACACACGCTGTTGAATCATTTTAATTAAGTTAAGTTTCAGGTTTTCTACAACCGGACATTAACAAATTCCCATCTGCCCATAACCATGGGCATGGCTTTCGAAAGTTCAAATCCCTACAGGGGTGTCCCAACTTAGCCCATCACAAGCTCTCACGGTCAACGAAGGATATTCCTTTTCCCAAGATAACCCGATCAGACTCGGAATCCCGGTTACAAGACATCTCGACAATGGTAAAACTAAACCAGCAAAGCCACCCGAATGTGCCGACAAATCCTGATAGGAGCTGCACATATCTCGTTCTCAGGGCACACCAGAGGAGCGCTCCATACAACTAAAACCAAACCTCGAGTTTCCCCGAGGGGGCGCTGCAAAGGGCTCTAGTTTGGAACAACACTCAGAGGAGCACTAGTCCGGGGATTTAAAATAAAGATGACCCTTGAGTCCGCGGAACCCAAGGGAAAAAAAGGCTAGGAGGCGAATGGTAAAACCAAGGCTGGGCTTTGCTGGAGGAGTTTTATTCATGGCGAACTGTCAAGGGGTTCCCATTATAACCCAACCGTGTAAGGAACGCAAAATCAAGGATCAAAACACCGGTATGACAGAAACAAGGGCAGAAAGAGTGGAACAAAACACCAGGCATAAGGCCGAGCCTTCCACCCTTTACCAAGTATATAGATGCATTAAAGTAGACAAGATATAATAATGATATCCCAACAATAAACATGTCCCAACAAGGAACAAACACCAATCTTCACCTACAACTAGCAACGCTATAAGAGGGTCTGAGCAAAGCGGTAACATTGCCAAACAACGGTTTGCTAGGACAAAGTGGGTTAGAGGTTTGAGATGGCAATATGGGAGGCATGATAAGCAAGTGGTAGGTATCGTAGCATAGGCATAGCAATAGAGCGAGCATCTAGCAAGCAAAGATAGAAGTGATTTCGAGGGTATGGTCATCTTGCCTGCAAAGTTCTCCGAGTTGACGTTAGCTTGATCCTCGTAAGCGTACTCAACTGGTTCCTTGATCACGTATTCGTGACCCGGCTCTACCCAAAGTAAGAACACAAGAAAAGGGAGACCCAATCAACCACGGTGCAATGTGCAAGCAACATGATGCAAAACATGTCATGATATGCGGGATGTGATATGCGATGCATATGCATGTTTCGGAAAGGAAAGATTAAAAATGGCCTCAACTTGGAAAACCAAGAGTGCCAATGGAAAGATGAGTTGATTTTGGTCGAAATCGATATAAAGATCACCGGAATCGGATGCACGGTTTGCAAATGGCAAGCAAAACAATAATGGCGCAAAGCTGCGATTAACAGCACGAGGCCATCTAAATGCAACAAGAACAACAAGCTACTGCACTCTAACATAGCAACAAATCACATGGCAGTGATCCAATCAAGATTCTTGACAAAATATGAACACTGAGCTACGGCTAAATCACACAATAGCATGTTCAAACAAGCATGACAAAAGTGCAAAAGATATCAGGTTACAAACTTAGTGAAATTAACATGTCAGGAATTTAACACCAGGAAGCAATGTTTAGAGCAATATAACAACATGCTATAGGAACATATCATGGAAAAGCAAGGCATGGCATGAAGCTACTCAAAGCATACAACAAAAGTCCCTTACTGACCATAAGCCAAAAGGGATCAGAAAATACAATGGCAACCATGTGAACATAGCAAGTTTCGTTAACAGATTCAGACTTAGCAGAAAACTGGAACATGGCAAAACAGATTCACGTAGGCATGTTTACGAGCTCGATGCACTCACCACAAGGCATTGCATGTCAAACTAAGCATACACCCAGCAAGTAGACATGATAAATAAGCTAACCATGGCAAGGGCACACTCATAGCATGCATGGATAAACTACAACAACCTCGGCAAAATTGCTTAACATGTAAACAATATGCCAGGAACATTTTATAGCAAAAGTAGAGCAAGATTGAGTCATGCTAGGGGACTCCATAATTGCAAACAAAGACATGGATGGATAGAGCATAACATTATCTCAAAATCATCCTTACTGAACATGCTCAAAAGAGGCATGGATCACTCTGTAGCAACATGAATACATGGCATAAAAATATTAACAGGGCAAAGACTTAGAAGATTTCTAAGCCCCTGAAATCAGCAACATTACGAGAGCTACTTTGCATGCTTGTGCTAGTCACCACAAAGATCACAAAAATACATGACATACACCCCTGTAAATATGGCATGGCATACTTCAAAACACATGTAGGGCTCAAGTTCATAGGAGGCACACATTAATCATGGCAAAAATGACAAATGTCCAATCTCGGATAAGAATCTGAAACTAACATTACATAGCACTCTTGCAACAGAATTTTAGGGCATCAAGATGAACTCATATGAACATGGTGCAATGGAATGAAATGAAGTACTCATCGAGACGAACAATTTGATATGCTATACGCCCAAAACGAAGCCATGGGTGCAGAGTTATGATGCCATGAAGAATGCAAAAAAATTACTGGGACTTGGTAGAAAAATGACCTCCCAGATCTAGTGTTTACTGTGGCGGTCGGGCGCACGCGAACCGAGGCGGCTCGAGCTCGCCGGAGTTGAGGTAGATCCCGGCCGGGGCTCGCCGGAGAGACGAAGGGGCGGCGCGGGCGGAGACCGGCGAGGCACGGCGGCGCTTGGGTGCGGTCGGGCGGCGGCTGGGCGCGGCGTCGAGGCGGCGCGGGGTTGGCGGCGCTTGCAGGCATCGACGACGACCGGCGAGGTCGGCTGCGGTGGCTTGCGGCAGAGGAGGCGAACGACGGCGAGGCGGAGGGCGGCGCGGGGCGCCGGATGGGCCTCAGGGGCCCTCCTCGGGCCCAGGCGGGCCGCGGCGTGGGAGACGGCCGGCGGGACACGCGGCGCTCTCTGATTGGTCCGAGCGCGGCGGCGATTTCGTCCGGTGGCGGGCGGACACGTCCGGCCGCGCGGAGGGGAGAGGGATCTAGGGTTTGATCCGAAAATTTCGGGGGAGATGCCTTTTTGTAGGTAGTGGGAGCTAGGAGGCTCCAAATTTAGCATGGTTTGCGGCCACGCGATCGTGATCGAATGACCGAGATGATGGAGGGGGTTTAGGTGGGTTTTGGGCCATTTTGGAGGGGTGTTGGGCTGCAACATTCACGAGGCCTTTACAGTCCCTCGGTTAACCGTTGGAGTATCAAACTAAGTCCAAATGGCACGAAACTTGACAGGCGGTCTACCGGTAGTAAACCAAGGCCGCTTGGCAAGTCTTGGTCCAATCCGAGAAGGTTTAACACCCACACACGAAAATAGGTAAAAGGGGACACCGCAGGACATAGGAGCGTCGGAATGCAAAACGGACAACGGGGTAGATGCTCGGATGCGTGAGATGAACATGTATGCAAATGCGATGCACATGATGACATGATATGAGATGCATGACAAAGACAAAAGCAACACGAATACAAAAACCCGACAACAAGGAAAATTCATAACTTAGTGCTGGAAATGGCAAGAGTTGGAATACAAATATGGCAGGTTACATACGGGGTGTTACAACACTCCACCACTACGAAAGGATCTCGCCCCGAGATCTAGGACTGGAAAAACTCTGGATATTTGGAACTGAGGTGGTCCTCGCGTTCCCAGGTGGCTTCACGGTCGGAATGATGTGACCACTTCACTTTTTGGAATTTGATAGACTTGTTGCGAGTCTTGCACTCAGTTTATTCAAGAATAGCAACGGGGTGCTCATGATAAGTCAGGTCTTCCTGGAGATCAATCTCTTCAAAGTTGATGGTGTGGTCAGGAGTCTTGAAACACTTGCGGAATTGAGACATGTGAAACACGTCGTGCACGTTTGCAAAGTTGGATGGAAGCTCAAGTTGATAGGCGAGATCGCCTCTTTTGCCAATGATCTTGAAAGGACCCACATATCTAGGGGCAAGCTTCCCTTTGATACCGAAGCAACGAGTACCTTCCATTGGAGAGACGTGGAGGTAGACATGGTCTCCGATCTCAAAAGCCAAGTCACGATGTTTGCTATCATAGTAAATCTTCTGGCGCGATTGCGCGGCTTTGAGATTTTCACGAATGAGTTTGCACATTTCTTCAGCCTCTGTGATCAAGTCATTGCCAAGAACTTGGCATTCACCTGTCTCTGACCAATTAAGAGGAGTACATCACTTTCTTCCATAGAGAATCTCGAATTGGGCCTTGCCCGAACTCGCTTGAAAGCTGTTGTTGTAGGAGAACTCGGCATATGGAAGACAATCTTCCCACTTCATACCAAAATAAATGACACATGCCCTGAGCATATCTTTAAGAATTTGATTGACTCGCTCGACTTGGCCACGGGTTTGAGGATGAAAAGTTGTGCTGAAGCGAATGTTGGTGCCCATGGCCTTCTGAAAAGAATCTGAGAACTTAGAAGTGAAGATGCTACCACGATCTGAAGATATCAACTGCGGAATGCCGTGCAGAGAGACAATCCTGGAGGTATATAGCTCTGCCAATTGAGCTGCTGTGATAGATTCTTTGATAGGCAGAAAATGAGCCACTTTAGTGAGCTTGTCGATGACAACGAAGATAGAATCATTGCCACGCTTGGACTTTGGAAATCCAGTCATGAAGTCCATCTCAATATGGTCAAACTTCCATTCTGGAATTGCAAGAGGTTGGAGGAGACCAGCTGGTCGTTGGTGTTCTGCTTTCACTCTTCTGTAGACATCACATTCATTCACGAACTAAGCAATCTCGCGCTTCATTCGAGTCCACCAATACGACTTCTTGAGGTCCTGGTACATCTTTGTACTTCCAGGGTGAATAGAGGGGAGTGAATTGTGAGCCTCGTTCATAATGACTTTAGGAACGTCACCCTTAGTGTTGGAGATATAGCTACCAGGTATGACCCGCCCCGGAGGGGCCGGGTCAACCCAAATGGCGGGTTACAAAAGAAGCCAGTGATATTCAAAGTGATAGTTTATTAAGACTTGTAGAAGGTGTAAAGCCCAAAGGCAATTTGAGGCCCAACATTGTAAACCACCATATGTAAAGAAAGGCATATAAAAGAAGTCACCGAGCCGGACACGTTTTATGAGCCGACCGAGACTCTGTAGGCTGCCAGGCGTCCACTCGTGTATATAAGGGGACGACCCGGCGGCGGTTTAGGGGAAGAGACAACCAGATCGATAACCAAGCCGGCGTGTCGAGCCCCTTGGAGATCGAAACCTCAGCAATACCAATCTCAACTAGACGTAGGCTTTTACCTTCATCGTAAGGGGCCGAACTAGTATAAAAACTCTCTCTTGTGTCCTTTGTCCTGATTAACCCCTTTAAGCTTCCTAGTGCGATGGCCCTACGACTAAGTCCTTGCTCTAGGACATCTGTCATGTCAACTCCACGACACTTGGCGCCCACCGTGGGGCCAACGCATGGTGGATTTGAGTTCTTGAAGGGCAACTTCGAAGGGCTCAAGGGATACGCTATGGGCCGGATGACCAAGAGTCGTCGCGGCAAGCTCTACATCGACGACGAAGGCTGGGGCCGTGAGGCTGGCTCAATCGAGTACGGGTACCGGGTCCCCTTCGGCGGAATTCACATCTTCATCGGCCGGATCGGCGAGTCAGGCCCTGAGCCGGAAGTCCACACCGACCTCATCGAAACGGCTCAGCGTGCAAGGACCGCCCGTGTTCAATCTGTCATGAAGCAGGCCTTCGTAGGCTGCATCCATAGCGGTGAATACTCTGAAGGATCGGTAATGGGCGGTGAGATGGCCGTCTGTTCTGACACTGCATCGTCAATAGGTGAGATGGCAGCAGTTACAAGACGACATGCTCGGGGGTTGTTCCGATGGCAGCAGTATTCCGGACCCCTTTGAGCCGCTGAATTGGGCTAGAGTTTCATGGCAGGCACACAGCCTGGACAGAACTCCACCGCAGCGACAGCAGCAGCTACCGGGTCGCCTGCAGCCGAGTCAGGAGACCCCGCGCGCCTCCTGGCTCAGATTTTAATGAACCTCATGGATAAGCTGACGGCTCTGTTAACCGTCGTGGTAGAGCCGGTGGATAAATCCTAGCACGACGCAGAGGTGGCACACGTACGCGAGGAGATGGTGCAAGCCAAGGAAAATCTAGCCGCGGAGGAGACCCGGCTGGCAGCAGAACGAGCAGCTTTGGATGCTCGTCCTCAACAACTTCAAGCAGAAACTTTCCGGCTCTTGGTGGATCTTAACGCATCAAACGAGGTCATGAGGAGGAGGCATCAGAAAACTCAGTCACGCCTACCTCTGACGCTGGATCCGAGGAACCTGTTCCACACACCCGGGGCTGGGGGAGCAACCCGCCGGAGGCAAACCGGGTCACGACACCCGGTGCACCAGTTCAGCCACGCGCCATGGAGCCACCGCATATAAACGCAGCTCCTCCTCATTATGTGCCAACACCTCCAGGTCAGTTCTCCAACCCTCTGGAAAACCTCATCACCACGTCGGCTCGTTTGGCGGCTCTCCCAATGGAAGGCGACTCGCAGGCGGCAATTGATACCCGGAGGGTAAGAGAACTACTTCAAATAGCTCTGGCCCAGCAGGATGCATACTCCTACAGTCGAGACAGGATCCATTCAACTCCTCGCCCAAGCCGGAGCCCGAGTTACAGTCGGCACATGGAGTCTGTAGAGATGTCAAGTAATGCTCAGCGCCACAACCGGCCATATAGGCATGAGCCGGTGCGGGCTGGAGCCCTTAATTTAGCGGATCAAGAGAGGATTCATCAAGAGGCAGAACGAGCGGCTCAAATGGCGGCAGAGCAGGTGACTCATCAGACCTTTCCGGCTTATCCAGCAACCTCAGTTGAGGCAGGAGTGGCCACAAGAACCGGAGGTGTGCCTTGCTTGGTGCCGGCCATACGCAATGAGCGGTTTCTAAAGGACTTCAAGGGGCCTCGTAGGGTGCCTAATTACACGGTTGACCTACAGCCGGGGGCTTGGATTGAGAGTTATGAGATGGCTATGGAACTATTGGAGGTTAGCAACGCTACAATGGCCAAGTATTTTACCATGATGTTGGATGGAACAGCTCGTATTTGGTTGAAAGGATTGCGACCCAATTCTATTTGTTCATGGGCAGAGTTGAAGGCTCGGTTCATTTAGAACTTTAAGGACACGTGTAAGCAGCCTATGTCAATTGTGGACCTGACCAACTGCAAGCAAGAGGATGGTGAATCCACAACTCATTAGGTGCGCCGGGTCAAGGAAATAATACGTTCGTCTGATAAGATGGATGCTAGCTCATTAGTTTTAATGTTGGAGAAAAATTGCCGTTTTGAACCTCTGAAGCAGAAGCTGGGACGGCTCAAACGTGACTATAATGACATGGGAACATTGATGGCGGCTCTCGTCAAGTATGCTAATTCTGATACCACTAAGGACCCGGCGTCTAACGAAGAAAAGGCAACAAAGGGAAAGAAGAAAGGCAACGACAAGGGTCACCAGCATAACCCGGCAAATCAGGGAGGTAATAAACGTAAGGCTGATGAGCTTGTTGCTAATACCAATGCATAGGGTGGTAATCAACGGCGCAAGGGAAGACAGCCCCCTTGATCGGGCGGGTCAGGCCCCACCCTTGAACAGTTGTTGAATGAACCTTGTCCAAAGCACGGCACCCGGGAGAAACCAGCTACTCACCTGTGGAAGGATTGCACGATCATGAAGGCATTTAAAAATTCAAATGCGTTCGATGGGGGTCACGGCCCAGGTGGCGGTTCAGGTGGAGGCGGCTTTCAGGGCCCGGGCGCCGGTTCAGGCGGAGGAGGTTTTCACGGTCAAGGTTATCCTGGTCACCAAGGGGGATATAATCAGCAACCCGGCCAGGGTAATCAGCAGCAGCAATCCGGTTATCAGAGCAACCCGAAGCAGCTGAGTAGTGGGAAATACCATGTATTTACCACCAGTTTATGTAAAAGGGACCATAAACTTCACAAGAGAGCCGTTAATGCCGTTGAGCCGGCGGTTCCACGCTATCTACGTTGGTCAGAACAGCCTATTGTGTGGAGCAGAGAGGATCACCAGCCCCGGGTTGATAATCCGGGTCACTTGGCTTTGGTAGTAGCACCTCGGGTTCGTGGATACAAGTTTACTAAAGTACTCATGGACGGACGCAGCAACATCAACATCCTCTACTATGAGACGTTCCGCCGGATGGGATTGACTAATAAAAATCTTAAACAATCCAACACTGTATTTCACGGTGTGGTACCTGGTAAGTCAGCATATCCAGTTGGTAAGATTGAACTAGAAGTAGCCTTTGGGGATGAGTATGACTCCAGAGCGGAGAAATTAACCTTTGAGGTGGTTAAGATCAAGAGCCCATATCATGCTCTGTTTGGGCGGCCGGCTTACGCCAAGTTCATGTCTCGGCCGTGTTATGTGTATTTGTAGCTCAAGATGCTGGGTCATAAGGGCACCATTACGGCACATGGGAGCAGGAAGATAGCCTTGGAGTGTGAAGAAGGTGATGCTGCCTATGCTGAATCTGTCTGTGCAGCAGAAGAGTTAAAATTTTACAAAGATCATGTTGACCCGGCGGACATGACGTCATTAAAAAAACCCACAACAGAGCATGAGCCGGTGTTGAAATTCAAATTAGCTGATGACACCAAGATGGTTGATTTTGTGCCTGGCGATTCATCCAAATAGTTCATCATCAGCGCAAACTTGGATCCAAAATAGGAAAGCACGCTCATCGAGTTCATCCGTGAGAACTGGGACATCTTTGCATGGAAACCTTCAGACATGTCGGGTGTCCCGAGGGAACTCGCTGAGCACACTCTTAATATTGATCCAAAATTCAAACCTGTCAGACAGTTTCTCTGACGGTTCAATGAAGAAAGGCGCAAGGCCATTGGAGAAGAGGTGGCCCGGCTCTTAGCAGCCGGTTTCATTGTGGAGTTCTTTCACCTAGAGTGGTTAGCTAACCCGTTGCTTGTACTCAAAAAGAATGGCACCTGGCGTATGTGTGTAGATTACATAGATCTGAACAAAGCTTGTCTGGCTGATCCTTTTGCTCTCCC